>NC_056625.2:6175569-6485569 GCF_002870075.4 Lactuca sativa
AAAATGCAAAATCACCAGAGGTTGACCAATGGTTTAGGCTATCTTGAACTTCTTTTATGGAATTCGTCATCGACCAGTAGACTCCCATCGTAGGGGCACGTGTACGAATTTCACGCAAAGGTATTTGGGATATAATGAAAACATAAAATGAAGGTTGAGGCAACAATCCTAGGAAAATATATAGAAAATTATAGTGAAAGATTCATTAAAAACCTAATAAATTTCTTCCCATACACATCCAAAAGAACCACGCAAATGTACATATGGTAAGTGTCAAAGAAAGTTATGAAGTCTACTAGAGATTTAATATAAACAAGACATTCGAAATACATAGATGTTAGGGATAAATTATTAAATAAAAAATAATATGAGCTCAAAAGCAATAGTAAGAAGCTAACAATGAAAAAATTTGTCTTTTTTAATCAAAATGAAGTAAATTTTGATGGTTCTATACCTAATATTATATACATCATAGCTACATATTCACTTTTTCGATATATATATATATATATATATATATATATATATATATATATATATATATATATATATATATATATATATATATATATATATATATATATATAGGCTAAATAAAAAAAATATGTATTTATACATGAAGATATGTTTTTAATGTAAAAATATGTATGTTTACATTAAAATACGTATTTATTAAAAAAATATATTTATTTATATATATGCTTTATTTATATGTAGATACATAACTTATATAAATATTTATGCATATGTAATAACAAATATTTATATTATATGAAATTAGTGATAAAATATTTACAAAAGAAAAGAGATTAGTCATTAAATATGTTACGAGAACAAAATAGTGATTAAATGTGTAAAAAAAGATTAGTAACTAAATGTAAACGGTTATAGTTATATACTTTGAGCAAAGCGAAAAAAAATAATGGTAAGACATACAAAAAGAAAAAAAACGGTGGTGACTAAATATAAAAAAAAAATACGAAGTCTGTTATCTTTCGTTAACCTGTAAAGTATTGATTTGGCTAAATATTGTGTGGGATTTAAAAGGTTTGGTTGGAAGTTTATTGAAAGTTTTTAGTCAATATATACAAGCTTATAAAAGTCAACATGAAGCCCACACAAGGAATAAGATATGTGGTCTAATTCTATTAGGTGTGCATACATATATACCTTGAAAGTATTTTTCTTGTAGTGCCCTATACCTATAATCTAAAAGGTTAGAAATTAATACAAGGTTTTTCACATGACGTATTGACGTATTGTAACATGAGTATTTATTTAGGAGTTGAAGGATTCCAAATTATAAGAAGAGGAAAAAAATATTACCAAAAGAAAACCATTCCTAAAAGCATGAAAATAGACCATCAAAGGAGGAGACAATATTAGCTGGATGGCTTGGAATAGAATAGCAACCAAACCAAACCAAACCAAACCAAACCAAACCATAAGTAAGTAAAGAAAGAAAGAAAGAAACCCACTACAACTATAACTACAAAGCACCATGTCAAGTAGCATTATTTTGATTCCAAATACATCACATTTCCATCTTTTATTATTGGTGGTGGCCCATTCATCCCGTACATTTTTTTTTGTGGACCAATTTTACGTAAAGATCGACTACTCAACCATTCTTGCTTTATTTCCTTTCTTTTTGTATTTGCCATTTTCAAATTTTCCAATTTCTTTTTTTCTTTCTTTCTAGTAAATAGTAGTACTACACTACTACTAGTTCATGGGTGATTTCAATGGAGTTGGGGCCACTACAAAAATAGTACCAAATTTGTACCACCAACGTATTCTTGACTTTTTCAATATATGAAATTTCATCATTCATTGTAATCGTACCACACCAAAAGGTTTGGGCCAATTAAGGTTGAGTACATTGACCATACGACCATTCCATACATAACTTTTATCATATTTTCCATACCCTTTTTCTCGAAACATCATTTCAATTCGTGGTTCATATCTTCTTCAATATTATGTGTACAATAGCATCAAAACAATTCATGTGTTTGATGAGATTTATGTTGGTTGATGGAGTATATATAAACATTCGTAGGTCTATTTACAAAACATTGTTCTAAACTACATTTACTTGTTGTATAGAACTCATAATTACAAAGCTTTCTCCTATAAAGATAGATGAGGTTTTGTAGTCTTTTAATTGAATACACAGGGGACAGTGAAATATGTTAAGATATAAAGACGACCACCCTAAAAGGAAATCATCGGCTAATGCTACCAAACAACTTTGGAAATCTAGTTCTAAAGTCGCACCCTTAACCTTTATTATCAACATTACTCTACTTATATGCTCTTTTTCTATTATTAACGCTTGCCATCAAAGAGTTCCTTTATATTAGCTGTAGTATGATCATACACTAAACTATTTCTTTATGGCTATATTAGGTGTGGTATGTGCACACACTGAAACAGACTTTCAAAAAATATATATTTTCGACCCTATAAACGTGGATTACATAAAATTATTCATCTTCATATAACAAAGAGACAATGCTAGGTGCATAAAATGCACTTTTTGCATATACTCCTTTCAGAGGTGGACGCAAGAATACATAGGAGGTGTTGCCGATACATGAAAAATAGGTAAAAAAATTAAAAAATTGAATTTTTTTCCACTGCGGACATAAAAAGTAGGGGTTGCCGGTGTCACACCGGAAACCCCCTAAAACCGCCCTTAACTCCTTTCATGTTTATTTCAAGTATTGCATGATATTTTGTAACATTCCATTTTCACAAACAAAATTTTCATTTTTAGTTAAGGTAAAACACCGTTTTCATAAAAAAACCAAGTTAAGAAAACTCACTTGTTCCAAATACAGTTGTTGAAAATCAGAGTAATATAATAAATGCAGAATCTCCAATGCTGTTGATGAGTGTGTACAATCATGTTTTTCCCTTCCCACGATCACTAATGGTACTTGAAAAACATTTAATCCACAACTTTAAGCAGAAACTTAGTGACCTCCCCCCACCACCACCAAAAAAATCACGTACAACACAATATAATAATAAAGTATGGGTTATCAACAACCCTGAGACTATCAGTAGTCATAAATATCACATACAACACACCATATAAACAAGTATGGTTTATCAGCAACCTTGGGGCTATCAACAGTCATATGGGCTCACATCAGCCTTATAGGTTATCAGCAACCCTGTGGGCTATTAGTAGTCATGGAGTTATCAACAACTTAATAAATATATACAACAACAATCAACAAATAAGACTTAACTAGTCTAGCATGCACACTACTATGACAGGTAATATAGTAAGAAGACTCACGGCCTCATACATGGCCTCAAACAACACACTATGCTATAACTGGCATATCGCCAATGAATGCATAACTATATATAATAAGAGGTGAGATAGATAGTCGAACATGTGATCTCACTCTAGAGCCACAACCAAACAAGGAATAGGGAATAAAGCCTAGATTAAGAGTTTTCAGACTATCCTACATGACTACATACAACCCCTAAGGCACTCAACTAGACGATCATTGACCTCCTGGTACTCTAACTAATATATGCTACTCATATATCATATCATACAAGGATATACACTATAACACATAGAATAGTAAGGAAACTCACCTGAATCGAAGACCCATGGAAATACAACAACACCCTCACTCCTTGCACTAATTAATCTTGCGAACCAACTAGCACCAAACAAAGATATATCCTTAATCAATAACTTAAGTTCTTCAAGTTTGACCCAAAGTCAACGGTCAACCAGGTCAATGCTCACCACGCCGTGGAGACCTCTTGGCCACGTCTTCAGCATGTCACGACAAAACAATCGACATGCAAGACCTTGCCATGCCGTGTAAATCCCTTCTCCATGTCGTTGTTCGTGGCAGAAGGCCATACTCTTCATTAAGTGCTTAATCATAACAGATCTAAATCCATAACTTCAGATCTGATCTATTTCAATGACTTAATGGATAAAGTTTCCAACTTTTTCCATTAGGAATCCATCACAAGGCAAGATCTACAATTCTAAGTCCAATAAGTCCTTAATGTGACCTAAACTTGTGCATGAACACAAGATGACTCAAAACATGGCTCTTTTCTCAATCATCAGAAACTTAGAGGTTATAAGAGGACCATAATAAGCTATGGAGTTCCTCAAATTCCAAGAGTATCCATGAAGGGGACCAAAACTACCCAAAATGATCCCAAACTTGAATCTAGAAGATGAAATGTCAAGGTATGAACTTTATACCTCAAATAGCTCAAAAATTAGAAAAGAATGATGGATCCAAATCAACTCCTTGCTTCCTTGCACCAATGTTAACTTTATTCTTCCTTAAGCTTCACCAACATCTAAAGAATAAGTTCTAAATCAAGAAATTAGACTCTCAAATATAACATCCGCGGATTCAGGCTTGTCAATTAAGATATTATAAGCGTTAATAATGAATTTTCATTAAAAGATTATTTAGGATAAATAATATTAATCAAAGTTATATTATGTGTGACAAGGATTCCGCACATATAAAAAATGTTGAAATCCGACTTTGTATGAGGAAGTTATGCTTCTTTGAAGTTTCGCAATTAAACCGACATGATTCTACGTATCATAAAAGTGAATTTTTGATAGATTACTTATTAGCCCAATTGATCTAAATGAAATTTGTAGAAGCCATGAAACCGAGGGCATGCATATAAAGAACGCCTAAATCTGACTTCATAAGAGGAAGTTATGATTTTTTTTCTAATATTTCAGCGTAGTAATATACAGCTTAGAAACCGAAATTGAAATCAGTCAATTGTTAAGAAAAACAATCTAAACGAGAGTTGAAGATCTCTTCAATACCTATACGTCAATTTAAAGATAATCAAGAACGGACGTCGGATGAGAGAGTTATAAATTTTTAACGGACTTTAACAGTCTAAACCTTTTAAAAATATAAGTTGAAAAATAAATTCATAATTAGCCGGCAGAGTCTAAATGAAAGTTATATATCTCGTCGATAGCTACGTGCGGATATAAAACCTGTCGAAGGCAGAGCTTGTATCAAGAAGTTGTGAATTATTAAAGAAAACAGAAAAATATGCGCACAACCGCGCGCACAGACAAGATATGTGGCGTGCACTGACACTCCACCAGATGATTGACATGTGAAACCCCATAGAGAATGACATGTTAACACCCCGACTATTTGCTTGCGCCCCGACAGAGTGTGCGACGCGCATATTTTTTTCGGCTAGAAATACCCACCTCCATATAAGCTTCTCATATCTCACCCATACAAGTTTTCTCTCTCAATATTCTTCGACTTATAGCCATTTACCTTAGTTCTTAGTATTCCGGCAAAGCCCTGTGACCTAGAGGTCCCGACAAGTAGTAGCCTTCGAGAAGAATCTCCGTCAGCACAATTTCCAGACTTTTATCTATGGAATCTCTGTAAGTTAAATTACACTCTATATTATTTTACTGTAATTTATAGTCATTGTTATGAATTTATAAATAAGATTTGTTAGTAAATCCAACGTCATATTACTGATTGATCTACTTAGGGGGATGATATCTAGGCCAGATTTAGTGAGGTGTTTAAAGTGAGATTTCCAAACAGTATACTCTGTATACCAAACAGACCCTACCTCCGATATGATCCTACCTGGTTGTCCCTTATCAACTATAGATCAGTAGACATTGGGATTATTGAGGAATCTATATTATCATTAGTCATAAGGAATATTAGACTAAGACTTAGTGGTAATTATACTAGGTTACATGAAAGGAAAAATCTAAGTGTTATAGCGAAGCGCTATCCGAATTTCGAGTCATCACATATCAAGTGAGTGCGTAGTCCCTTTCATGAACATTATTTTAATACAAGTATTAATTAAAGTATTAAATATCTGTCAAGGAGTATACATGTGAACTAAATGCGTAATGCCTGAAATATGTGTTATGAATGTATTTAATATGCGAACAAGATATAGTACTATATGTGTTAATATATATATATATATATATATATATATATATATATATATATATATATATATATATAATTTCATGATAATAATAATGAAAGTATTAGGAGTTGAGCATCATAGTCTTACCTAGATATAAAGGGAAAACTTGAATAAAGTCCCTACATATTGGCCTCATAATCGATTTAGTCTTTATATGTTTTTTTTATTCAATTAAATCCTAAATACCGGTAATTGTATTCAATTTAACCCTTTGACTCGGTCAACAGGTCATCCAACTTTCAAAAATTACATTTTTGGGCCAGATTTCAAAATTTATTACAAATTTGGTCCAAAATTTACACTTTTGGCCCAAATTTTAAATTTTGTTACAAATTTGGTCCAAACTTTACTCTTTTTGCCCAAATTTTAGAATTTTATTATGAATTCTTCCCAACTTTAGTTATTTTACAACTTTTTTTCTCAAAAAATTGTTTCTATTATGTTTTTTCTTTATAAAATCATATTTATATAAAAAAACGTATTTTCACATAAAAATCTTATATTTTCTATATAATTTTTTTAAATTTTTTTTTGTATATGAAATATCTAGTTATAAAAATATGTATTTATTAAGTATATAAATATATACAAATCTGTTTTTATAAAAAATATATACAAAAACATATTTTTTAAAAAGTTATATACAAAAACCTATCACCTTTATCTATCTCTCTCTCTCTGTATATATATATATATATATATATATATATATATATATATATATATATATATATATATATATATATATATATATATGCACACAAATAGGTGTGTATCTATATTTTTTTTATAAAAACGTGTTTGAAGAATTTTTTATATAATACTTGTTTGTATATATTTTATAAAATCACGTTTGTATACATTTTATAAAAACGTGTTTGAATAATTTTTTATATAACACATGTTTGTATATATTTTATAAAACCGTGTTTGTATATATTTTATAAAATGTATACAAACACGTATTTTATAAAAAACTATTCAAACATGTTTTTATAAAAAACATGTAAATAAACGCGATTTTATAAAAACTATATATAAATAAAATAGGTGTTTGTATACATTTTTTTGTAAAATACGTTTTTGTATACTTTTCTTTTTATAAAAACGGATTTGTATATATTTATATACTTAATAAATACCTATTTTTATAACTAGATATTTCATATACAAAAAAAAAAATTTAAAAAAGTTTATATAGAAAATATACGATTTTTATGTGAAAATACGTTTTTTTGTATAAATATGATTTTATAAAGATAAAACATATTAGAAACAATTCTTTGAGAAACAAAAGTTGTAAAAAAAACTAAACTTAGGATGAATTCATAATAAAATTCTAAAATTTGGGCAATAAGGGTAAAGTTTGGACCAAATTTGTAACAAAATTTAAAATCTTAGCCAAAAGTGTAAATTTTGGACCAAATTTGTAATAAAACTTGAAATCTGAGCCAAAAATGTAATTTTTGAAAGTTGGATGACCTGTTGACCGGGTCAAAGGTTTAAATTGAATATGATTACCAGTATTTAGGACTTAATTGAATAAAAAAAATATATAGGGACTAAATCGATTATGAGGCCAATATGTAGTGACTTTATTGCAGTTTTCCCTAGAGATAAATAAGACTTACAAAGGAGGCCTAAGTTTAATTAAGATAGATATTGGGTAGTATCTCCTTAAGAATACGTGTGAGATATACATCTCTAACAATTGTCCTTAGTCCGAGAGTAGGGATTAGGTGTGGACATCTACCATTGGTCCGAGAGTATGGATTAGGCACACTCATTTGTCCCTGATCCGAGAGTATGGATTAGAATCAGTTATTCATTCCTTATATGAGAGTATGGATTAGATATAGTCATATATTCTTGATCTGGTAGTATTATTAGGTAAAGTCATTCATTTCCGAATCCGAGAGTATGGATTATGTCGTTGTATAGGATTGAAATGCGAGGATCGACGAGATGAAGTAGATAGCTTATATGAGGTTTCTTTGCATATCGCAGGTTTTAAGATATATATATATATATATATATATATATATATATATATATATATATATATATATATATATATATTATAACATTGTGAGATTGAAATCATTATGTACTTACTAGGTTTCCCAACCTGACCCACCCAGTTTCTTTATATCACATGTATCGATACGAAGGTACTTGATGTTTGGATCTGATGAGAGATTAAAGGAAGTATAGGCCATTAGATGTTGTAAGGCCTACAATATTTTTGTTATGCTTATATTTCTGTATTGACGATGGCATGCCGAAATTATTAATGAAACATGTTTCTTCGGATATGCTTGGCAATAATATGATCACATTATTAAGATCAAATTCTACATTATAAATCTTTAAAAAGGATACTCTAAAATGAAATTGTAACATCCATAACAATCATGCAAAATTTAAACTTTTTCAAACATTTTCAAAACCAAAATTATTATAAAATATGTTTCCAAAATAGTATAATGTCAGAGTATCCATGAATCAAATCATAAAAAACATGAAATACGAGGAGCTGTACTGTAACACCGTGAATTTCAAAATAATTTTTCGCATAATATAAAAACATTTTCATTTAAATTTTCATAAAACATCCAGTTTAAAACTCCAATCCATATCATACAAAATCCCAAGATCACATATCATAAAAAATCCCATGCGTGTGTACAGATCAAACCGGCGCCTTCCCACGGTCTTCACTAATACCTGAAACAAACAACACTAACACTGTAAGCACAAAGCTTAGTGAGTTCCCCAATATACCACACATAACACATATTAGCCACTCGAGGCTATAACTCTGTGGGTCTGTAGACCCTACTCTGTGAACCCACTGGTTCTAACTCTGGGAACCTTCCGGTTCCAACTCTATAAACATGCACAACATAAATCACATAGAGATAATGCAGTACAACACATAACATACATATAACATACAAATACTCTGTCACATAACTTTGATTACCTACTCAAGGTAAAGTATAGTGAGAAGACTCACCTCGTATATCTCGATAACTCGCGAATCCTGGAAATCACTCGTGCTCGATCCTCCGAGCTATAATCCTCCTATAACATCATATATCTCTAATTAACACTTTTACCACTAAGGTTGACTACCCCTATCAAGTCAACACTGGTCAACAGTCAACGGTCAACTTTGACCGGACTCGGCGAGTGCACTAGGGCGACTCGGCGAGTCTATACGTGTTCACTGACTCCCTAGGATCCTCTCCTGACACGTCGAGTACACCCCCAACTCGACGAGTCCCACCTGGCATGAATCGCGGGGCCACCACGACTCAACTCGCCGAGTCTCAAGAACAACTCGGCGAGTTCCAGCTCGACTCAGTCCACCTGTCAACCCTCTCTAACTCTCCCTGACTCACTGAGTCAACCCTTAACCCGGCAAGACCACTCGCTGAGTGGTTAAGGACAATCTTCATGCTACTCGCCGAGTCTGTTCTTCGGACTCGGCGAGTCCATGCCATGCATCAACTCAATCTTGCTTCTGAGGTCAGATCCGCTCCATCAACTCATAGATCTGGCCCTCCCAAGCTCATTCATCACGTAAAGTCACAATCTTGGCTACCATGCAACACCTACAAGGCTCCTTTTGAAGAAATGACCTCTAAGATGGCAACCTAAGTCTCCAACCCAAAAGGAAGGACATAAAGCATGGCATTTGGGACTCTCTGGACCTACTAAGGTCCAGATCTAGGTACCATATCCCCATGGGACCTCTCACACTCCAAATACAAGGCAAACAAGGCATGAAGAAACCCTAGATTTGACCATAACAACAAAATACGAGAATAAGCTCTGAATGATACCTCAAGAAGCTTCCTCTGACGAAATGGAAGTAGATCCAAGCTCCCCAACTCTCCTAGCTTGATTTTCCCCTTCCTTTCTTGCAAATACACACAAAATTGGTGAATAATGGCCTCTTATCTCACTCACAAGAACCCTCAGCTGTTTAGGTGCTCTTAAGGTCAAGGTAGCCGCAATGAAGGGCCATAAGGTCCTTTAAATAGGGCTTAGGACCGGGAAATTAGGGTTTCATTAAACAGCGCGGACTCGCCGAGTTCATTCCTTGGACTCGCCGAGTCCAGGCGCGAACCCGCGTCCAGAACCGCGATCCTACTCGGCGAGTTTGAGCTCCAACTCGTCGAGTCCCCTCACAAAACACCAAAAATATATGAATAAAAGATACCTGGAATTCCGGGCTGTTACATGTACGATCACGCCTTCTCCTTTCCGCGATCATCAGAAGTATCTGAAACATTAATCGATAAATGTAAGCTCGAAGGCTTAGTGAGTTACCCCCAAAATACCAACGCCATACAGATATAACACTATCATATAAACATATAAGCAAACAACATGCATAATGAGCATTCAGCCTGACTGGACTGCCTCGTAGGCCTTCAGCCTATCTAGACCGCTCTCCGAGCCTTCGACACGTCTGGACCACCTCGCAGGGCCTACAGCATATCCGGACCGCTCGCTGGGCCTTCGGCCTAACTGAACCCCTTTGCAGGGCCTTCAGTTTATCCGGACCCCTTGGGTATGTTGGCCTTCAGTACAAAGCATGACCGCCTCAACCCAATCCCCAATCAACAAACATGTGCACATAAATGTCATACGCTAGCATATATATAATAGTCAAACCGATGTAATAGATCATTAATCATAACAACATCCTATTACCAGGATACAGACCTAACCGGTCACTAACATATCATCATCCTATATACCAGGATACCGACCTAACCATGTCACCATCCTAACTACCAAGATGTAAATCAATGAGCATATCATGCAATAAACCCGGATACAAATCCGATAAGGGCCGACATTGGTGCCTTAGACCCAGTTGATATAGTGAGGAGAACTCACCTCACAATTGTCGAACTGAAGTGGTAAGCTCAAAATCTCAAATCACCGTCATGGACTCCACCATCTTTATTTAACATAGGACCATTTCCATAGATTTCCAATTTACTAAAATACCCCCAGAAGTCAGTTGGATAACCCTTGGTCCAAGTCAAAGTCAACGGTCAAATTCAACAGTCAAAGTCAACAGTCCATGTTGACTCAACTCGTCGAGTGCAGCTAGCAACTCGCCGAGTTCCTTAAGAGTTCAGAAGTTCATAAAAACCTCACCGAATCTCTGAGTTTCTGACCAACTCGTCGATTCTATGCGTATCCAGAAGTCGAGGAAAACCCTAATTGACTCATCGAGTCCTTTGACAACTCGTCGAGTCCATGTTGAAACCAAACAACGGGAAAACCATTTCCAACTCGTCGAGTTCCTTATCCGACTCATCGAGTTCATAGATGATTTTGAGCCATTCCAAGCCTCCAAATGGTAGATCTAGCTTCCGAAGGAATGCTTATCACATAAATTTGCAAACTTTATGTGCATGCAAGGATCTAAAGGCTTAGAATACCAAATCCAAGCTTAAAATGGGGTTTAAATCAAAGGGAATAACTCATACTTGCTAAAGATGGAAACTTTATAGTTATAGAGGCCAAGATAAGTTCAGATATGAAGTTACAACTTCAAACCCTAGCCCATACCTGAAAAATGGCTATCATACATGCTAGAAAAGCCCTAATCTTATCCATGAAGAGATCTAGAAGGAGGAAAGTCAAGGTAACAACTTGTTACCTTCAAGTGATGCTAAACTAGAGTAGAACTCAGATCGACAACCGTTCCTTGCCTAAAGCTTCTTGATCTTCAAGCTCCTTTCACCAAGATCCACCTTCCAAGCTTAAAACACACAAATATGGAGAGAGAACACGTTTTAGGGTTTCTGGACTTAAAGGGGGATGTAAGGGAGGCTAAGGGGGGATAATGACCCTTTAAATAGGGTGCAAAACCCCGTAAATTAGGGTTTCATCCTCCAGCTCTAACTTGTCGAGTCATGCCTCCGACTCGGTGAGTTGGTCACATAAGCATGTGGCCAAAAAACGTTCCTACTCGACGAGTCAGGGCATCCAACTCGTCGAGTAGACCTTTCAATATGAAAATAACGCTATAAAATTAATACCTGAGAGTCGGGGTGTTACAGAAATAAGCATAATTAAATTGGTCTTTTCTAGCCATGAAAATGGGGATGTCATAGTTGGTATCAGATCATTAGTTTAAGTGAACTAGGAATTTTATAGGATTTATAGACTTAAACTTAGAATGCTAAGCGATGATCGTGATGTGTGTGTCTATATCATCTTAAGTAATATACCTAAATTGAGACTAACACTAGCTTACTTTAGGATAAGATGCCTAAATTTGTTTGTATTACAACATGCTTTAGGTTTCCTAAATTTCTATTAACTAAAAAGTCTATTGCCAACCATAACTAGAATAAAGAAATTTTATGTGTTCAGACTTCTAAACATTTACTTACGGTATTAGAACTGACATATAACTTTTCAGGAATGATAAGGAGGATCGTACATCTAAGAACATATCTAAAGTTCTTCTTTATCGTAACATATTCGCGATTTCGTTACCCTGAATTATTGTTCTGGTGTATAGAATGTAAAGGTGAGAACTCATAGCGGATTAGGGAACGGTAATGACAATCAAAAACCTGAGCCCCCTATAATCGAGCGTGGACCTAGAGCAATGCCAATAGCCGAACCTGCTACAACAGAGATGATTAGGGCTCTATTAGCATAACAAAGGGAAGAAATGAGACAACTCATTCAAGAAAATGGAAGTGAGACTATTGTACCTGTCATGTAGCCTAAGCTTAACGAGGAGCAATCTGAGGAAGGAAATTATAGTAGGACATTGAGTCTAGGGGTGAGCAACGGAACAAGGTACCCGCTTTCGGAACCGAAACTGCCTCGAAATTGGTGGTTCCGAACCGGAACCGCCTTAAGCGGTTCCAGTTCCAATTCTCATTTTCTCGGAACCGCTAATCGTTGGGTAACCGTCGAAACCGATATATATATATATATATATATATATATATATATATATATATATATATATATATATATATATATATATATATATATATATATATATATAAGAATCTTGTAACCGTTTTCGTAGATAACGTAATTCGTAAATTATTTTATATGTTGAGTTTCTTTGTGGTTTTCTTTTATGGTAACTTAGTGAATTGTGAGATAGTTATTGGAACGAGTATAAGTAGGTGTGAAAGGTAGTAGAGGCATATACTACCGGAAGCATAAGACTCACACTTCGATCAGAGAAAGTCACAAGGTTACTAAGTCTTTAAGTGATTGATTTATTTTATTCATTTCCATCATTACCTTTGTTTCGGTGATGACTACGAAGATGGATATTCTAACTTTAGTGGCCATATCAAATCAAGTTTGACTAAGTTCAACATAGCATCCAACTTTAGATTGAAGGAAAAGACAATCAAAGAGATCAATAGAAGTATCGCGATTGTCGTTAAAATTAAGAAGCCTATAGCTATACGTGTTACATGCTAGAATGTGATTATATCACACTAGAAAATAGAGGAAGGTATCATCCATGCTGGAGTCTGACTCAAATAGACATGAGTATAGCTATTGCATCATGCGATGGAAGATCATTAGAGCATGACCGTTCGGTATGTTATGTTAGTTGAAGTAAAGACCTTATCTTAGGTTAATTCTATTCTTGAAGGAGTAGGAGTCTCTAATTAAGATCGAATTTAGAATGAAGAAAAGGTGCAAGATTGAGCACTGTCATCAGTCAATAAGTCCAAAGAGTTACAATTTTTACCTAGGATGGAAAGGTGACATGTAGAGTTATTATACAAGCCTTGTTTTGTTGATAATTCCGGGACGTAATTATCCTAACGGGGAGATAATTGTAACACCCGTAGATTCGTGCTAGTCAATTAAGATATTATAAGCCTTAAGAATGACTTTTTGATAAAAGCTTATTTAGGATAAATAATCATAACCAAATTTATAGTACTTGTGAAAAGGATTCCGTACATATAAATAACGCTGAAATTCGACTTCGTATGAAGAAGTTATGATTTTTCGAAGTTTCGTAATTAAACCGGCACAACTCTACATATCGTAAAAAGTGAATTTCTGATAGATTACTTATCAACCCAAGTGATCTAAACAAAAGTCGTAAAATCCATGAAACCGAGAGCATGCACATAAATAACGCCTAAATCTGACTTCATGAAAGGAAGTTATGATTTTTTTTAATATTTTACGGTAGCAATATATGATTCAGAAACCAAAATTAAAATCGCTCAATTTTTAGGAAAAAGAATCTAAATGAGAGTTGAAGATCTTGTCAATACCTATCTGTTGATATAAAGGAAATCTAAAACGGACGTCAGACAAGAGAGTTATAAATTTTTAACGGACTTTAACAGTCTAATCCTGTTAAAATATAACTTGACAAATGAAGCCAAAGTTATCCGATAAACTCTAAATAAAAGTTATAGATCTTGTTGATAGCTAGGCGTGGATATAAAATCCGTCGAAAATGGAGCTCGTATGAAGAAGTTATGGATTATTTAAGAAAACTGAAAAATCTGCGCGCAGCCACGCACACAGACAAGGTGCACATCGCACACTGACATTCCACCAGACGCTTGACATGTGGCACCTCTCAGAGAACAATACGTCTGCACCCGACCATTTGCGCGACACACCCCAACAGAGTGCACGACGCACATATATTTTTCGGTTATAAATACCCGCCTCCGTATATGCTTCTCATATCTCACCCATACAAGCTTTATCTCTCGATATTCTTTGAATTATAACCATTTTACCTTAGTTCTTAGTATTCCGACGAAGCCCTGCGACCCCGAGTGCCCAACAAGTAGTAGCCTTCGAGAAGAAGCTCTGTCAGTGCAATTTCCAGACTTTTGTCTAGGGAATCTTTGTAAGTTAAATTACACTCTATATATCGGTAGACATTGGGATTATTGAGGAATCTATACTATCATTAGTCATAAGGAATATTAGACTAAGACTTAGTGATAATTATACTAGGTAACATCAAAGGAAAAGCTAAATGTTATAACGAAACGTTGTCCGAATTTCGAGTAATCACTTTATCAAGTGAGTTTATAGTCCCGATATGATTTTAATACAAGTATTAATTAAAGTATTAAATATCTATAATGGAGTATGTGAACTAAATTCTTAATGCCTAGAATATGTGTTAGGAATGTATTTAATATGTGAACCAAATATAGTTTTATATGTGTTAATATATATATATATATATATATATATATATATATATATATATATATATATATATATATATATTATTTCATGATAATAATAATGAAAGTATTAGAAGTTAAGCATCATAGTCTTACCTAGAGATAAAATAAGGCTTTCAGAGGAGGCCTAAGTTTAATTAAGATATATATTGGGTAGTATCTCGTTAAGAATACGTGTGAGATATATGCAAAGGCTAGAACTCTGACAATTGTCCCTGGTCCGAGAGTAGGGATTAGGTATAGACATCTGTCATTGGTTCGAGAGTATGGATTAGACTTAGTTATTCATTCCTGATTTGAGAGTATGGATTAGATATAGTCAACTATATCTAACCTGAGAGTGTGGATTAGGTAAAGTAATTCATTTCCAAATCCAAGAGTATGATTATGTCATTATGAGATTGAAATACTTATATACTGTTCAGGTTTCCCAACCTGACCCACTCAGTTTCTTTGTATCAGTGGAATTGATACAAATGTATTTGATGTTTGGATCTTAGGAGAGATTAAAGGACATATAAACCATTAGATGTTGTAAGGCCTGTAATATTTTCGTATGCTTATGTTTTTGTATTGATGATGACATCGCGAAATTATTAATGAAACACATTTCTTTGGAAATGCTTGGTAATAATATTATCACATTATTGAGAACAAAACCTGCATTATAATTCTTTAAAAATGATACTCTGAAATGAAATAAGCATAATTAAATTGGTATTTTTTGGTTGTGAAAATGGGGATATCACATCAAAGATGCATGGGGGCTAGGTTTTCGTGTTGAAGGGTTAGAGGCTAAAGAGGATGCCAAAATCCTTGAGTTTAGGTGCTTAAATATGGAAGAAACCCTAATAATGGGCTTGGGGTGCAATACCTTCCACATTGTGACATTCCTCTTGCCACGTCATGACGGACATCAGATGTGCGTTTCAAGCAACTGACACTCCACTTTGTGGTGCTCCATTCACCATGTCGTGACACAAACCCTTTCTTTGATCCCTCTAAGTCCTCAACTGGTCCATCTTGGAAAATGGGCGTTACACATTTTTAGTATAATTTTACATGCATTTTACATTTTAGGGATAATTTTGAGGTTTCATCTGCTTTTCATGTTTTTTTTGGATATTTGAGGGGCGTTTGAAAGTTGGGACATGCTTAGGATAGTTAAAGAAAGCCCTCTGTAAAGTTTTGGAATTTTTGGAGCAGGAATGAAGAAATCGAGATTTCAGAAGATAGACTATTCACAAAAGATTCCACAGTCGTGGAATGGTTACACATGTCATTCTACGGTTATGTTTTGAACATTCCAACAGCACAAGAGGTGATTCCTCGGTCATGTTTTCTCAAGGAAAAATCATTATGCAATTGTTTTTTTCATGGAGCACTCAAATTTGGGTAACGTACTTTTCTCATTCTACAGTTGTGTTTTCTCCAAGCCAAACATTGCACGACTATGGAATATGATTTTAAGAGCTTTTCTCTTTTTCCATCATCAGATAAAATAACACAAGGCCTACATTTAGAACACAACTTCGACCAAAGACAGAGGAACGACGATATTGGAAGACCCTATCATCAATTGGTACTTTGGAAACATTTTATGTTTGATTTTGTAAGTTAATTTAAGATTTAAACTTTGTGAATTTATGTTTCAAGTTATTCATGTGTGGCTAATTTTTCTTCATTTCCAATTCCTTAATTCTAAGATATTTGTTGTTTGGATTGTTATGTTAAGTTGATTTATGTTTTATCTAGTGATCTTTGATTTGGTCTTTATTTTATGTTTAATTTATACTCTCTTTTCCATTCCCTTGATCAATAAAGTTTGGGTTTAGCTTAATCTTGTGAATCAAATTATGAGATTCCTATATGTTTTGTAATTTGGAAATAGTAAAAAGTATTATTTAATTTTGAATGAATCAAAATATTGTAGTTAAAGATCAACTACTTTTACATTCCCAAGCTTATGAAGAATATTGAGTGTTATTGGTAATAGTCGCATGAATTATAAAGCCATCTAGTAATCTAGTTTAGGAACTTGTTTAGATTGGATTAATTAAATGAGATTTTACTTAAAGATCACATAAAATTACTTTTGGCAATTATAAAATAATAGAGTTTATTAGTATTTTAGTTACCAATGTAGATGAAATGTGAATTGATGGTATATCACATCCAACGACACAATATTTAAATGAAATTTGGAATCAGAAATCTCTTTTAATTTCCAAATTTTAGTCATTATCTTGTTTATTATGAAGTTTCAATTGAAGTTTTCAAAATCCCCATTTTAACAATTGGCCGTGTTGTGAATGTATGGTCAAATAATCAACCTGTTTACTTTATACTATTTCTTCGTATATTGTAGCAGTGATTTTTATGTTATTTATATCACTTTTTATTTGTTGGTTTGACACCCAATTTGTCACACCCCCAAACCAGAACGGCGGAAACGTTCGGGGGCGGATGACTTCATGTGACAGCATAGAAAATGAATACATAGTAAACAAAGCAATACAACCATCATATATATAATTGAAAGTTTACATTGTTAAAAAGTACATGTTCAAAACCAATTACAATATGATGCCAAAATATGAATTTAAACTGACGACGCAGCGTCCCTTCTTCAAAAGCTGTTTTGATACAAGTAGTTTTGAAAGAGTAGATCAGCATTTAAGCTGGTAAGTTTCATAAGTATTAAATGACAATGTTTGTATGAAATGAAATGTTTTGTTTTTGTTTGTTTGTTTCTAGAAAATGTATGTACGTGTAAAATATCCAATATGTTTGAAAAACCTCGTAAATCAATGTATTTTTAATACCCCATGTGAGTTTTATAACCATACTATTGACTCGGATTGCCTATACACAACGTTCTTTAGGCGTTGGATTGTTATGACGTTTGTCACCCCAAACGGTGGACTGTAGCTAACAGTCAGGGCGCGGGTTGTGAAGCCCATATAGATCTATACACAAACACCATGCTCCCCCTCTAAGGGATTCTGGTATATAATGCAGGACTTGAAATGTGTACTCGAACATACGTGAAGTAAATGTCTCATAAATCTTAGTATAAAAACAGATTTACGTGTTAAAATGTTCGTTTGTTCTTGTATATGAAAGTGACTTCTTGAAAATTGTGTTTCTAGTATGTAAAAGTTAGTAATATTTTCGTAAAACTATACCTATTATAGCTTTCTAAAAGTGTGTCTCGTTTGTTTAGAAATACCTAGAAAATGAATCACTTGTTATGGAAGTATAGATTTTTATAGTGTCTAAGATAGACACGTATACATGTAATTTAAGCAAAATGTTTAATTTATACATATATGAAAACATTTCACATTTCAAAAGATATAATGTTATCGTAATATATTTTATATACGAAAGTTCCCTATAAAGTTTATAAATCACATATGATTCGGTTGAATAAAAGTGTATAATAAATCTTTATATAACACACGATAATAATCGTGTTCTTTACTTATATTCCCCCCTTGAAAGCATATAAAAGCATTTAGAATATTTAAAAAGGGTTAATTAAGGGGTATGAACTCACTTGAAAGATCGAAGAAAGGTGAGATGAAAACCGGGCAAAATTTCTTCTCGGGAAAACGGATTTTCTTGGGATTCTCGGGAATCTCGGGAGCACAAACGACCTTCGGGACTTGAGCAAAGTGACCGGGGCTTCGGGTTAGCACGGACACGAAAAACGAGGCAACAACGCAAGAGAAATGAGAGAGAATGACACTTTTCTTCGGAACCCTCGCATCCCTTTTATAGGGGGTGGGAACCGCCTTGGTACGCTGGGCGTACGTGTGCGTCACGCATGACCGGATCCTCGACTGCCTCGGAGTTCGGATGGGACGGACTGCTAGCTTCGCATAGGGCGAGACGTGGACGATCCGAAGCCTAGCCCTTGAGTACGCTGGGCGTACGCCTGTACGCTGGGCGTAACTCGGATAGACTTGCTGACTCTTCCTTCGGATAATACCAATGTTTAATAATAAAATTTATATTTTATTTATTTAATAAACTTCTAAAATTCATATCTTCTTCATACGAACTCCGTTTTCGACGTTCTTTATATCCACGCGTAGGTGAGACTATGCTCTACAACTTTCGTTTAGATTCCGTCAGCAAATTTTGAAACTATTTTTATTATTTATTTTTTTAAAAGGTCGCGTTAAGGAATTTCCGTTAGAAATTCATAACTTCTTTATCTGACGTCCGTTTTTGCCAGACTTTTTACCGCTGAAATACCATTGTCGAGACCTTCGATTCTCGTTTAGGTCATTCCGGTCAAAAGTCGCTCGATCTCCGATTCGAGTTTTTAGCTGTCTGTCGCTAAGCCGAACTTGGAAAAATCATAACTTCAATTTACGAAGTCGGATTTGGGCGTTCTTTTTACGTACGATCACGGTTTAATGACATCAAACATAGTAGATAATTAAATAGAAACTTTTTGGACATTTTATTTTCGAAGTTAATTTCATTATTACAAAAGTGGTTACAATACTTGACTTTTTAGGTCATTACATAGAATTGAAATATCGGGTTGTCACACAATTAGACAAACACACGATACATGTTCATTCTACGTTTTACGGGACAATGAGCTCACAAGAAAACGATAATGGGAAAATGATGTGCAATACTGAAATCTTATATGCATATTGATTCGACAGTTAATTTTGATTGAAATTGGCTGAAGAGGCCTTGACCCTTGGAACCACACATGAATGTTGCCTCCGGACCCACATACGCTTGAGATCAAATAAGCTTATGTGAGTGTATACTCTGCTACTTTCAAGCTTAGAATGTAGTTGAACTTGAGCTCAACTTGTCTGGAGTAATTTCTTGTCATACTGTAACGCCCGTAGATCAGGGCTAGTCAATTTAGAGACGATAGGCGTTAAAAATGAATTTTTGATGAAAGATTATTTAGAATGAATAATCTTAACTAAGTTATAGTATATGTTACAAGATTTTCGTGCATATAAAGAACGCCGAAATCTGAGTTATAACGAAGAAGTTATGACCTGTCGAAGTTTCGCGACGAAACCAGCACAACACAGCGCGACGTAAAAAGTGAATTTATGTTAGAGCGATATTTAGCCTTAGTGATCTAAACGAAAGTTGTAGAGTTTGTTAAACCGTGAGCGTGCATAAAAAGAACGTCCAAATCTGACTTCGTATGAGGAAGTTATGATTTTTCTAAGTTTCATCTTAGCAGTATGCAGCCCGAATACTCGATTTGAGATCGAGCGGTTTTTAGCCGAAACAATCTAAACGAGAATCGAAGATCTCGTCAATTGTAGTGAAACGATAAAAAGATAGGCGAAAACGGACGTCGGATAAAGAAGCTATGAATTTATAACAGAGTTTTTCAGTCACGGCCTACTAAAAATCTACCCTAATAAATGAAAATGACTTTGTCACATGTCCTCTTCTCATTCATTTGGACACATGGCATTTTCTAGAAATTTTAAAATTTTCTATTTTCCACTTGTCATTTTATTGTATTTTTTATTTTATTAAATTAAAATCCACATTTAATATGTAAAGTAATATATATGTAAGGTATTTATTAGAAAATGATTTATATATGTAATGTATCTAATGCATTAAAGTCTCATTAATTTTAATAATTCAAAAAAATTCTTATTTTTCTTATAAATTTAAAGTTTTCAAATTGTTAAAATTTTATATTTAATTTTTTTAAAATAAACCCATGTAATACATGGGTCTCACACCTAGTAATATAATAAAAATAAAGTCAAAATTAGCCAACGGAGTCTAAACGAAAGTTGTAGAGCGTAGTCTCACCTACGCATGGATATAAACAACGTCGAAAACGGAGTTCGTATGCGAAAGTTACGCAATTTAGAAGTTCGACGAGTCAAATTACGCCCAGCGTACTCAAAGGGGTGCAAATTGTCTGACCAATACTCGAGTGCCACCAGTCGACGCACGCAATGACGTCAAAGTACGCCCTGCGTAACTCAAGTACGCCCCGCGTAATTTGAGATTACGCCCCGCGTAATCCCAGACCCTCAGCCTATAAATAGAACTCGAAATCAACCATTTTCTCTTGTTCAAACTCTTTCTTCTCTCTAGTTTTTGCCTCGTTTTGCGTGCCGTTTATACCCCGAAGCCCCGGTAATATTTCCGAGCCCCGAAGCAAGATCCGAAGCCCCGAGGATCCCGAAGAGTGTTATTCCCGAGCCGAAGCGCTGCCCGTGAGGAGCCGGTTTTTGTGAAGATCTTCCAGATCTACGGAGAAACACTACTTCTGCAAGCCGTAGTGCTACCCGATCATCTTCTGATTAGGTGAGTGTATAGTCACTTTCATGTTACACATAAATATGAAGTATTTTATAAAATACGTGTTGTGTGTTATATATTAGTTATCTATTTGAGATGGATTTGGAATTAATGTTTTTATACGGGTGTTAAATGATTTAAATTGTGTTTGTATTTATATCTACAAAACTGTTGGGTAGAACATGGGTAGATGGAATTGTTGGTGACAATGCGACTTCGTGCCTATTGAGTAAGCCTTGGTGACGATGCGACTTCGTGCCTATTTGATAAACCTTGGTGACGATGTGACTTCGTGCCTTTTGTGTAAACCCAGGTGACTATGAGACGTAGTGCCTATTGTGTAAACCCTGGTGACTATGAGACGTAGTGCCAATTGTAAGAACCCTGATGACTATGCGACGTAGTGTCTGTTGTATAAACCGTGGTAGCAAATGGACTGTGTGCCAGTTCCTTAGGTAAACCCTTAGGAATGAATGAAGAAAGTATAATCGATTCTTAGGGTAAAACCTTAATAAATAAAGAAGATAATGGGGATGGATATTTGGGTTGATTGTTGATAATTGAATATAATAAATGTATTATTGTGGGTTGAAAACCCTATATGCTCACCAGACTCCCAAGCCTGACCCACTCAGTTTTCTTTGTATCACAGGTATCAATACGAAGACATATTTCACTGAGAGAATAAAGGAGATGTAAATCATTAGTGTAAATAAATGTAAGTTCTGTTTATGCTTATGTGTCTGTATCGGAACATGACATCCCGAGATTTTGTTATATAATGAAAATACTTTTTTTTAAGAAATGCTTTGATAAATTCTTATCATATTTTTTTTATTTTGGGGACAAATTCCGCAACAATTTTCTTTAAACGATTACTCTGATTTTAAAAACAAAGCATAAACAAATCGGTCTTTTCTGGCCATGAAATTGAGGATGTCACACATACTAAACAACTTGATTACATTAAAATCACCAATATCTTATATATTTTAATATATTGACATCTTCTTGAAAATCATAAACTTTATAATTAGATTCATTGTGTAAGTTGATTTTGGTCTCCTTGTCTGATTTTCTTGTTTTCTTTTTTTTAGAGTTTATAATTCTTATGAATCTCGTGCCCTTCCACTTTAAAACCATTAGCAGGATTCAATCAATGTGTGGTCTTGTTAAGTTATAAAGAATTACAATTTGAACTATTAATTTGATTAGCTTGGTTGGTGATGCACTTAAGCCATCAAGTATGTTCACATTGTAGTTACGAGTGAAAATGATTCCACATCATCATCATGCCTTTTTCATAGTATATTAACTATTGTTTGAGGATGGTGTTCACTAGTGAAGAAGAGAGAGAAGCCAATGAGAGTTTGGAGCTAGCCAATCACAATCCCCGTAAACATCCGTGAAGCTAGCTACTCGCTTATTCCACACCACCACTACACCCATTGGGGGTGATGTTCACGTGTGAACATCCCCTCCACGTAGATCCTTATGCACTCAAACCCTATACCCAATGGCTTAAAGATGATCCCAATGATAGTTAGGGATCATTTATATATTTACTAGTTAAGTGGTTTAAGCCGTTCAAAATCCTAAAACTAGTTCTACGAGACGCGTAGACACAATTAGCCATTTGAAATTTAGGATAGAATAGTAAGTTTTCTATTGAAAGTTTGAGAAAAACATGTAATGATAAGTGAGATATTACTGTATATCTATGCCAAATTTTGCAATAATTATTATACCCACTTTAACTTTAACCAAAAAGAAAAATAAGAATAAATCATTGGTTAAACTCTTAAATCACTTTTTAAGAGACATAATATTCTAAATAAATTTGATAAATAAAGTTCGGTGAGCAGTCAATTTTATTAAAGCAACTACTGGCTATAATTAACTCGCAGGTAAATACTTAGTCTTTTCATAGCAAAACGAAATACACAAATTAATAAATATATTTCATAAATAATAAAAATGTAAAGCTATATAAGTTTTCTCCTATAGATTCAACACCCATAAATAGGTTTATAATTTCAATATATAAATTATTCTAACACGTAACTAATACAAAAAATATGATTAAGTAATTATTGGTAGTATTTTTAGATTTTTTTTCTTCCTATCTACCACTGTCATGTAAATGATTTAACAACATTTAAATAATAAATTTTGAATTACAATTATATTAATATATTTTAGTTAATTTTACTACATCAATACCAATATAATTATTAAACCTTTTATTTGTGTCGTACAACGTGTATATTTTTTTTTACATCAATACATTAACATTAACTATGTTATAATATATATATATATATATATATATATATATATATATATATATATATATATAGGTTCAAATGTTTCTAACAAATATTGTGTGTATGAATACACCAATAGGAATTTAAGAAAAAATAAATAATTAAATAAATCATTTAAGAATATTATAGTAATCTTTGCATAGTTAATTATGGTAGATAATTATTATTCTTGATATCACGCAAGAAGCAAAAAATGATGTGAAAATCACCATGATAGCCTTAAATCCATTTTGTTGCACATTGATTTTTATTGTTCTTTGTAAATATTCTTATCGAGGTATGCTAACTATCGATTTACTATTTTTTCTCAAAAGTTTCATTTGAAAAGTTATTTAGATCTAATTATCTTATTATGTTATTTCGAAGTATTGTCAATTGTGTATGGTTTATGATTTATTGTGATTTGAATGAAATTACCCAGGCACGTTAAAGACCAATTAATTAATTTATATAAAACAATTTGTTAGTATTTCAACCATCAACCATCTTATTTAATCCATGTACGTCATCTGTGGATTAAGTCTAATGGTTTACTTGCTTTTTAACACAGGTTATAATCAAGTTTACACTATTTTAATTTAAAATTCAATTATCAAAAATTATGTTGTGATTGTTTTTTTATTCTAATTTGAGTTTTATTTATTATGTTTTACCGATTGATTGCGTTTGAACTTCATTTTATTAGTTTGTTTGTGACTATCTTCTCTAATAAATGAAGGTTTTTTTTGCCACTTGTCACACTCTCATTCATTTTGCCAAATGTCATTTTGTGGTTATTTTGAATTAATTTTATTCCATATGTAATTTTGTGGTTTTCCTATTTTATTAAATTCCATATGGTATTTAAATTTAATAATAAATGCATATCAATTTCATTAATGAACTTTCCTTATAATTTTAAAATTTTAAAATAAAATGTGATTAATTTGCTTTGATTATTTTATTTAAATAATTTGTTTAAATTTAAAAGAGAAAAAAAAAACACTTTAATTTTAGTAATTCAATGTTTTTCTCATTTTTCTTATAAATTCAAATTTCTCAAATGTTTACACATATTTAATTATTTTAAATACACTCATGTAATACATGGGGCTCACACCTAGTATTATATGTTAAACAAGTTGTATCAATAACATTAACATTTCATTTTTCTACATATCGTTAACTCAATTTCACTAGTATATCCACTGTGCTCTCATTCTTCTTAAATGTTAAATATCCATCATTCAAGTTGATTTTGTAATTTAGAATCTGACTTAAATAATGATAGATTGTTCTCGATTTTTCATTTGTTCTTGATACTTGATTGTTCTAAATCTATCTTTGATGAAAAGGGTTAAGCTGAGAATTTGCATGAAAAGGGTTAAGTTGGGGATTTTTTTTTCATATCGGAATGCAAACACATGTTCATTCTATGAGAATATAAATATTACATAAAACATATGTTGATAGTAATTCTGACAGAATACATTTATACATGCTTTAGAATGTTTATGCATATAGAAGAAAAGACTATGATTTAAGTGCATTCTGCAATATATTCTGTTAGAATTTCTTTATATAAATGCATTATGTTATAATGTCTTTAAGAATGTTTGTTAAGAACAAGTATATTTGTTTAACAGGTAATACTAATGAGTAACGTATCTTATTCTTTGGAATGTATTCTATGTATTCTGTCGTAATGTATTCTTCCAGAATAAAATCTATGTATTCTGCCAAAATGTATTCTATGTATTCTACCAGAATATATAAAGTGATAGTTAATTGCAAGTAATATGTTTACAACCATTATTAGTTTTTGTTTTATTTGTGATAGGAATGGCTGGAAGAATGCGTTGACGACCTAATAGGAATAACTTGAAGAATGAATAAAGTTTGACCATACACACAATTTAAGAATGTTGTTATTTTTTAAGAATTTTATTCATTTTTGTTGATATTCTTTTAGAATATGTATAATTATATTAAAATGTATAAGACTTTTTGTCTGTAAGAATATATATATGAATTTGTATATAAGTTCGGATGTAAAAAAATATATTAAAATGTTATTTTTTAACATCAAATTCAATAATTTTGTTATTCTTCAATAATATTCTAATAAAATAAAATTCTAAAAGAACATCATTCTAACAAAAAAATATTCTGAGAGAACAAAAATAGGTTATGTTTACAAATTTTGTTAGAATTAAAATTGAATTAATTAAAAAAATTCAGATTTTTAAAATTAGAAAAATTAATTATCCCTAAAAATCCGAAAATTTCATTTTATAAAATTTGTGTGATTATATGGTAGATGTTATCCCATTGTAATATCATACACTCTCAAATCATGTCCATTGATTAATTTCATCCGTTGGTCCATATCTGTACATTCTGGCACATAATAGTTAGTAAAAACAAAATAAACTAAGCTTATATATATATATATATATATATATATATATATATATTCAAATGAGAACATTTTTTAGTCTATTTGTTCAAAAAACACGTGTGTACTCCATTTTAATTAAGTCAGGGGTATTGAAGTCATTGTACATGACTTAAATGAATTTTCAGTATCAATCCCTTATTTTCCTTTATTATCATTCTTTTTGTTCTATTTGATTTCTTTCGGTTTCTATTGATTTCGTTCCTAAATTTGATTTTTTCATCTTATTATCGTCATTGATTTGTATATATCATGTAAAAATACTGCATTGATTCTTAAATCACATCTATTTTCGGAGTTTAGAGGATATATCGTCAATTGTGAGGAATCAAAATTGAATTTTTCTTCATCAAAAGGTAAAAACGTTCTTATTTTCAGCTTTTTAGAAAACGACATTAAACACTTGTATTTGAATCATTTGTTTTACAAATCGAAACATTTGTTGAACGATTTGAACTGAATAATGCACAAATTTTCAGTGTTTTTTAGCTGTGTTTGATTTTTTTTTTTTTTTTTTTTTTTTTTTTTTTTTTTTAAGGTCTAAAACTCAATCGTACATGCATTTGTTATTATGTATTGACAATGACTCTAATAAATGCAAATGTTGAATGATTTGTGTATAATAATGCATGATTTTTCGGTGTTCTTTAGGTGTTTATGATTTTTTTTTATTTTGCTTTTTTAGGTCTAAAACTCAATCGTAAATGCATTTGTTATTATGTACTCACAATGACTCTAATAATCGTAAATGTTGAATGATTTGAGTTTAATAATGCACGATTTTTCAGTGTTCTTTAGGTGTTTTTGATTTTGAGTGGTTTTTTTAGTGTTTTTAGGTGTAAAACTCAATCGTAAATATATTAGTATATGTTTATAGATGTTGTATTTGAATCACGTGTGATTAGAACCAGTTATTAACATTATATGTCCAATTATTATAGATATAGATCACTGATACAAATCACTGATAAAATCATATGTGATTATTATATTTTTTATATGATTAATATTTGTTGTAATACTAAATGTTTATGTTGTTAATTGTAGGTTCTTTTTTACAATTTATTTTACAATCCATAATGTGAATTTCTTTAGAAATGAAGATCAAGTTGTTACTTTTGCTGAGAGTACTGAAGATGTTGAACATTCAAGCCATCAAAACCAAAACTATAGTGTTTCAGGTAAATTTTATTTTAAATACTTATTAAATCAGTTATGATTATATAAGTAATTCATTGTTTTTTCAATTATTGATGTATTTAGAATTGAAATCTGTTTTGTTAATCTTATGTGATTATTCATTAGTTTTTTAATAAGTCTGTTTAATATAATGTCAATCATATGTGATTATTTATAGACCTGACAATTTCAGACACGAATACACGAATCTATGAGAGACACGACATGAAACGAATACATCTGAAAATTTGAGCTAAAGATTATTTCTCATCATGTAATTGTATCGTGTCAAATTCGTGGCTGACACGTTTTCATGACACGAATACACAAATTGCCGGGTCTAATTATCTATTTTTTAATGTTTAAATAACTATTGACACATGTTTTGTTTATGTATGTTCAATTCTATCTTGTAATCACATATGATTATATAAGAAATTTATTATTAATCATATGTTATTGTTTGATTATACATGTTAATATTCTACTTCTTCCAATGATACACATTCAAGCAGTAGGATGAGTACAAGTTGTGTATCCGATTTTTACATGTCAGAGGTTCTATATGATATCAAACCAGATGTTCCTGAAGAGTTTAAACCAACTAAGTCAATGAGGTTGAAAGACGTTCTTGAGGGAGTTAATTTTTACAAAAGATATGTAGAGAAGGCTGGTTTTGATGTTCGTATGAACACATTTAGGAAAGATATTGATATAATAAAACAGAAATACATGGTTTGTAACAAGATGGGTAAACCAAAAATGAATCCAACGGAACATAATACAATCTACAAGGTCAAAAACTATAAAGCTAAAATTATTGTGAAACGTGTCAAAGAAACAGGTGAGTATAGGTTTGACAAGTTTCAAGAAATGCACAACCACGAGCTTGAAGATACATTTCACTTGAAAATTTCAAGGAGTCTTTCATATTATGACAAGGAGCTCATTGTTCGGGCTTCTACAATGAAAATGGGTGCTACAAAATCTTACAAACTCAAATCAACCTTGAAAGGTGGTTTTGAGCATTTAAGGGGCAAGGATGTAGATTACAGAAATTTCAAGAGCAATATCGACTCTATTATTGGATTTAGAGATGCTCAACTTATTGTGAACATGATGACTAATCGGAAAAAGAATCATCTGAATTATTCTTTTTACTTTAGATGCAATGAGAATCAAGTCTTAAATGCAATGTTTTGGGCTGATGAAACAGATAAAGCATACTACAAGTCTGGTGATGAAATTATTTCTTCTCTATTTATGTTTCTAATCATATGTGATTGATTAATGCTAAACAAGTCTGGTGATGAAATTATTTTTCTAATGCTCAACAAGTATACTAAGGTGATTATGATTGTAATCAAATGTGATTACAATCAACAAGCATACTGATTTGATTTTGTGTTTAATCACATGTGATTAATATCATTATTTTGAATTTATTGTTAAATTCTAAGTATTTTAATTGTATTTTGATTATTTTGTTATATATGAAACATGTATGTATTGGTTTTTGTTCCATTCACCGTCATTGATCTTCATAAATCATTTGTTAATGTCAAAGCTAGATTGTTAAGAACAAAGGATGTAGATTCGTATAAGTGGCTACTTAAACAATTTTTGAAGGCTAATTCAAATAAACAACCATTATTGGTTTTAACAGATCAAGATGCAGCAGTAAAGCAAGCTGTTGAGTATGTTTTTTATCAGTCAAGCACAAATTGTGCATGTGGTATATCATGAAGAAGATGCCAAAAAAAGTTTTTTTTTTTGTCTAGTTTTGCTTTTGTTTACTCAAATGTGTATAATCAAACATGGTTTTACACAAACTGTTTAAGTTAATCATAAAATCAAATATGATTAAACCAAGTCTGTTTTTATTGTATGTTTATGTTGGATTAGTGTCTAAGTCCATAACTATTTTGGTATGTACTTAACTCGATTATGAGCATGGTCCTTTTGGGTTGCCTTCACCATAGCAATATGTAGGATGAATTAAGGAGAGAGAGGTTTAAATATGATTTATTAATATATTATGAGAATAATATATTAAAGGAGAAATCATATTGTTTAATTAATATTAGTCAAGAATTAATTAAGAATTAATTTTGTGGCAAAAAGAGATTAATTAAATTTAGGGGGCTGGATTGCAATTATTGGATAATTGAGTTATCGGGCTAAGGAATGCTAAAGGAACAAGAGGTGAACGAAATTATGATGGGAGCCCATCATATTTTCGTCCATGGCCTTATCCAGAAGGTTCCATGGGCTGCTTAGAGTTTAAGCTGTCCATTAGGGTTTTGACTGAAACCCTAGCAGCCCACACAAGTATATAAAGGACCCCTTATGCCCCAAAAACGTGGAAAACTGATTCTCTAGGTTTCTAGTCGTTTTTGGGCAGCCTCTTTTCTTCTCCTCTTCATCCAAGTTGCATAAGGTGTTTGTGACTCCATTAGAGGTGCAGCACTTGAGCACTAAGATTTCTAAGGCCAATCCAAGCAAGGAATTGATTGTTATTGCTATATAACAATCAAAGGTAATTCTCTAAACCCTAATTCATTTTATAATATGTTAGATCTAAGTTTATTAGTCTTGGATTCAAAGCATGTACAATAGTGAAACCTAGATCCAAGCATTAGGGTTTGTATGAGCACATAGGATTGTTCTTATGCCTTAAACCCATCAGTGGTATCAGAGCCTTGATTGGTTTCAGTTGTATGTGATGCTTATTTGTTTTGTTTGCTAAAAATCGAGTTTTTAACCTCTGCCCGGATCAACTCGGCGAGTCAGTATCTGGACTCGGCGAGTTGGCCCTACTTGGCGAGTCCAGGAATGACTCGGCGAGTTTGTGCGCCACGCAGAGGGTATTTCGGGATTTAGCTGCTGTTTTGACTTGGATTTAATGCCTAATTCGTTTTTTGATGTTAAAATCTGATTTTTATCTTAAATTAGTGATTATCCTTGCCAAAACTATAGATAATTTCAAATCTTTTAAATATTGGTTGTTTATATGATAAATATGGATTATTTCAAATTATTTGGTAATTATCTAGTGACTAAAATAAGATTAGGTCAAATATAGATAATTATGAAATTAATTGTTTGATTTGAACTATTTGTTATTTGATCCCTAATGTTTTGAAATGTTTCAAAACTTGCCCTCAAGTTTTGGAATTTAAAAGTTGATTATAAGTTTAATTTTGAAATGTTAAATTCTAAAACCCTAGTAATTTGAAAAGTTCGAATCACACCCTTATGGTTTTATTAATTAATTAAAGTGTATAATTAAAAGTGATTTAATAAATCTATAAAGTTTTGGTTTACATTTAAATTAAAAGGTATAAATTACTAAATTAAACCACCTAGTATTTTAAAAGTGTAAAATACACCATATACTATATATAACATTAAAAGTCTAATATTATATATGTATGAGTAAACAATCAGTCTTACCGTTAGTAGGCCTCATTCACGAAGCTGGTCTATAAGGGGTGTTTAAGGAAATTGCCTATAAAATGGCGATTGAATGAGTATCCACTCTTATCCACCGCACTCTTGGCTAGTGGAGGGTCGCTAGCAGAACGGGTAGGATAGGACAGAAACTTTCCATTATAAGTATAATGAAGTACAAAGTAACTAAATGCTTATACAAATTCCCAAATCATAGTTACTTTAGGCAAAATATGAAATTGTATGCTAACCCACGAAATTACACTTCGTACCCTTGTCAAACGTTAGTGGAGCGTGTGTGGTTAACCGGCACACTAATTTGGGGATGACATTGGTGGCGAAGGGTGGCTCGATGCTTATCATAGATCAATGGAGCGTGTGTGGCTAACCGGCACATTGATTAGGTGATAGTAGCATTGGGTGCACCACGTGATTCATATGGTTATTCACACCTTGTTTGTGATCCTCGACATCCCAGTCACAAATAGTAGAGCATAATCGAGATTAAACATGCCATTGAAAAGTTCAATGAATCTCAAAAGATCTAGGAGTTTCAATTCATTTAAAACTTAAACTTCCTTTTCGTTTTTCATGGTGGAAATTGGAAAATCGTCATTTACCTACCTTCAAATATTATGCAACTAGATTACAACATCCCTCTTCTAGGTTGTAGAGTATTGTGTTGGATCCTAGCCTTAATAACTCATTTGGGTGTTTTATTAAGGACTCAATCAACTTAACTTGAATTTTCTCCCGTTTTGTAGATGTCTGACTCTGACCGTGGTATTCCAGAATCCCAAGGAAAAGGTGTTCCTAATGAAAATGGAAGCTTGATTCAAAGTGAAGGATCAATGTGGACTAGCTTGATTTCACTTCCTCCTCTTCCTCCCGTTGTTCTCCCTAACCCTCTAGATCGAAGGTTTGAAAGGTTCAAGATCATCGAATCCCTATTGGCAATGGAACATCAAGATGGTAAACCCGTGTGTGCTCACATCCTAGGGATGAAATCACACATTGATAGGTTGATTATGTTGGGTGCGTCTATCTCCAATAAGTTGGCTGTGGACTGGGTTCTCCAGTCACTCCCTGAATCATATGATAAGTTTATAAGAGAGTGTTATATGATGAAACTTGACGCAACCCTTATTGGCTTGACTTACATGCTTATTGCTGCTGAATCAGAAATGATTTGGCGAAGTAATGGAGCATATTTGTCTGATAACTCAACCAACCATGCTTCCGTGGACACTCTAGGAGAACCCACCTGTTCCTGCTGCCAAGAGAAGGGGCAATAGATACAAAGCTGCCCGAAGGACCTGAAGAGTCTAAGAGATGGGAGAGTCGATAAGTATGGCTTTACTTCAGGTATAAAATCCACTATCTAACTCCATTTAAATTCCTATTCTTTATTCATAATGTGATAAGATTACATTTGCATGTTTTGCAGGATTAGAGAAAAGAGAGGAAGTTTGATGGAAGAGCAAGATGAGTCTGATCACGAAGAAATGGATTTCGATCGCATGGATTCGAAGATCAGATTTTGAGCTTAGGAAGTTATGATAGATTTGTTAGGAGTATATGATTACATAGTTTTTCATTCGGATTTTGCATTGTAGGGACATGTTTTTCCGCTGTTTTTATGAATAAAATAAATTTTGTTTTTATCTTATGACCATAAAATCTAAGTGTCATAAGATTCCCTCCCTCATGAAAATGACTGTGAGGAAATGCTTTCACTAAGAGAGATTTTAAGAAGATAGCGATTATGAAAATTGTATTCTCAAATTCAATTATGGTTACGACATCCCTTTCCATAGTTCGAATTATGAGATTTGGCAATTAGTTTCAACATTTGGAACTTAGTAACATAAGTTCTGAATTGTTTAAGCACACATAAGAGCTATCTAAGGCAAAGGTGTATAAGTTTAAGAAGCTTAGATAAAGGCTTATCGAAGCATCTGGTATTAAAAATATGAATTTCAGAAATTCAATAGGCATTGTTTTTCTGGAAATTCATTTGTTTTCTGAATACATGTCAAAGCTAGTGGGAGCATAAGTGTTATGCTTATATGATAATAATCATCATGATAGTGGGAGCATAAGTGTTATTATGATTGTATGATTATTATGGCGAGTATTGCAAGTTAGCAATATTAATTATAGAAAATTAACAAAGATTCAATTTGCAAAGTTTCATGGGTTGAAAAGTTGTTTTGATATAATTAAGGGAGAGAATATTATACTTCGTTTCAAAATCTAAAGCTTAGATTGATAATTTTCAATAAGTTTAGTCAAAGGATACATAGTGTGTTCTCAAATTTCGATTATGATTACGGCATCCCTCTTCATAGTTAGAATTGTGAGAATGTGACACATAAAATATTATGGCAGAAGATTGATAAAGTATCATAACTTTATGTACGACATTATGCATCGTGTCCCATACGCTTCAGGTATAGGATCGATTACAAATGCTATAATATTTGACCATTCTAAAATTTTCCAAATTTCTAGCACATTAAGAGGGAAAAAGGACTAGAATCAGTTTTGACTAAAAAAAATTTAAACAACTATCAAAGGACGATCCAAAGTTCGCTGAGGATTGGTCGCTTGTGAGTAGTTGGAAGTATGGTATTGGATGGACCATATTGACATTATTATGAATAGATAAGATTCTATTAAGAATGAGTTGTCATATGGCAAATGTGGAAATGTTTCCATATTGGGAGTTGGATATTGAGAATCTATGTCTAGATTAGAAACTTTTATGCAAAAAGGATGTTCAAAGGAATGCACTTTGAATATGAGACTTCACGTCTATAGAATTGTCTTGTAACAATTTCCGATAGATTAGTTTGTAATTTCATTGACCAAGTCTTGGTGACTTTTGTGCTATGATTTTGCAAAAGGATCGTTGCATAAAATGTTAGAATCTAGCATATTCTAGTAGTGGCAAGAACCTTGTGTTCTTACACTAACAGTTAGGATTAAGGAATTGTGAAATAAGCATCATTGGAAAGGTTTTCAATTGATCTATTTCACAAAGCATGGACCATATGAAACAATGTGTGCATGCTTAGAGCATAGGACAATTGTTGTTGTAGTTCAAGTAATGAGTTGATTATCCGAAACATTAAATGATAAATAACGAGTAATCAATATGGTGGATAAATAGAAGTGTTTTATTTACTCTCACAAGTTTGGGGCCATATAGGATTAAGTATTATTATTATGTTTCAGTTTGCATGTTTTGACTTTCAGAATAACTAGGTTATTCGAACATCCACAGTCGGTCATACGTTGGGAGTAGGTATGAATAAAGATTGTCATGAATCTGTCTGTAGATTGTTTGAAGTGTTTAGACATGGCACAAGTTTGCTGCAGAGTTCATGAGTGCTTTGATAAGATTAGAGTATTGGATTAAACCCACGCTCACTTGGATCACTTCATGGTTTTATCACGAGTGATTAGTGAGACGATAATATTGTATATTCTTGAAACCGAGACGTGTGAGTTTCTATTTGTTGGTCGGTTGCGCATTGATAATAAGTAAACGCACCAGTAACTTGGTGTTATAAAACTTATTGTTGTGTGTGATTCGATGAGTGAATGCAAGCGAGCATATGAGTCGAAGTTTATGCATTCCTTTTACCCAAAGTAGGATAAAAGCGAGATCTGTGGGCCTCTCGATGATTTGGTGATGACACCTAAGCGCTTGGCCAAGCCGGGACTAAGTTGATGTGTTCAATTGTAGTCTGTTATCTGTCGTCACAAATCGGAAGTCGGGAAACAGTATGGAGAGAATGATTGAAATTCATGTATTTTGTCTATAAGATATCTTGAAAATGGAGGAATATATAACCCCTTATCTAGAGGACACGCTATCTGATAAGATCAGAGTTGACAAACGGCTTTTGAAAGCTACGATTGCTGATCAGGTTTTGAAGTCATATGGAAAATAGTTATTAGACTTATCCAAGTGGGAGACTGTTGGATTAGTGTCTCAGTCCATAACTATTTTGGTATGTACTTAACCCGATTATGAGCATGGTCCTTTTGGGTTGCCTTCATTATAGCAATATGTAGGATGAATTAAGGAGAGAGAGGTTTAAATATGATTTATTAATATATTATGAGAATAATATATTAAAGGAGAAATCATATTGTTTAATTAATATTAGTCAAGAATTAATTAAGAATTAATTTTGTGGCTAAAAGAGATTAATTAAATTTAGGGGCTGGACTGCAATTATTGGATAATTGACTTATTGGGGTAATGAATGCTAAAGGAATAAGGGGTGAACGAAATTATGATGGGAGCCCATCATATTTTTGTCCATGGCCTTATCTAGAAGGTTCCATGGGCTGCTTAGAGTTTAAGCTGTCCATTAGGGTTTTGACTGAAACCCTAGCAGCCCACACAAGTATATAAAGGACCCCTTAGGCCCCAAAAACGTGGAAAACTGATTCTCTAGGGTTGCTAGTCATTTTTGGGCAGCCTCTTTTCTTCTCCTCTTCATCCAAGTTGCATAAGGTGTTTGTGACTCCATTAGAGGTGCAACACTTGAGGTACTAAGCTTTCTATGGCCAATCCAAGATAGGAATTGATTGTTATTGCTATATAACAATCAAAGGTAATTCTCTAAACCCTAATTCAGTTTATAATATGTTAGATCTAAGTTTATTAGTCTTGGATTCAAAGCATGTACAATAGTGAAACCTAGATCCAAGCATTAGGGTTTGTATGAGCACATAGGATTGTTCTTATGCCTTAAACCCATCAGTTTCAATCATATGTGATTGAATATGTTTCAATATATAAAAGATGTATAATCACATGTGATTAAAAAATTTAAGATTATACCAGATGTTAATTAATCATATATGATTGAAAATAATTTATTATTAATTGTTATTGTTTCTATTAGTTTATAATTACATGTGATTAAAGCTCAGTTGTTTTCATTTGTGTATATAATTACATATGTTTAAAGCATTTAAATTTATGAAATGTTATTTTTTTACCTTTATATTTGAATATTAACTGGGAATCACATGTGATTTTTACATCTATCTATGCAATTTCTTAAAAGGAAGGATTTCAAGAAAAGATTCAATAAGATTGTTTGAGATATTTATATCGAGCGTGATATTTTCGAGAGGAATTGGGAAATTTGATGAAAGAATTTAATCTTGACGATGAGAGATGGTTTCAAGATATTTTTAAAAATAAGGAAGCATGGGTAACAATGCATTTCAATGATTTTCCAAGGTGTAGGTTGATGAACATAACATCAAGGTGTGAGAGTATCAATTCCTTTTTCAATGTATATTCACAAACCAAAAATTTCCTTCTAGATTTCATGATGAATTATGACAATGCTATTTTAAAACAACGATATACACAACGTGAACTTGATTGTAAAACAAAGGGAGCACATTATGTTTGGAAGTCACCACATATGATAGAACAACATGCAACAAAGGTGTACATGATCAAGTTGTTTCTTGAAGTTAAAAAAGAGATTTATAAAGGAGGATGGTTTTGTGATGTTAAAGATTTAGGCAAAGGAGATGGATGAGAACTTTTTAAAATTATGCACAAGAACCAGAAACATGAAGTAAAAGCAACGTATAAGGTATTTTATTTTTGATTTAATATCTTTATTTTTTATATTTATGATAATTTTTTAATCATATGTTATTTATCATAATAAATATAATTTTTTTAATGTTAATATGTATAATCTAATGTGATTATAGTACATGCTATTATAATCACATGTGATTATAAGTACATATGATTATAATCAACCACATGTGATTATAAAGATATGTGGTTATAATCAAATGTGATTAAGCTAGCGTGTAATCATATGTGATTGATGTAGAGAATATATTTTTTGTATATAAAAGATGGTAATGAGATGTGATTACACCAGAATGTGTGATGTTTATTTGTACAATCATATGCTATTTTTAATTGTTAAAATATGCTGAAAAAGAAGTGAATTGTACTTGTGGACATTTTAATCATTTTGGTATATTATGCAAACATGCTTTCAGAGTATTGATGGAAATTTTTTATAATGAAATACGTAAACATTATATTCTTAGGTGATGGAGAAAGGATGTAATATCTTCAGATTATCATCTATCGATAGACTGTTTTGATGAAGAGGATGCAAATGTTACGAAACTGGTTAATGAAGTATTTTTCAATATTGAATCTACTTTAGATATTGTTACAGTTGATAAGCATAAGCTAGCATCTTTTGTTGGAAAAAACACAACTTTTGTTGAATGATGTGAAGAGCAATTCTACAAGCAAAGAGCCAATATTAAATTCAGATGTATTTGAGAAACCTTATAATGTTACTATTCCAGAAGAGGTGGAAGTTATTGTTCCAAATGTTCAACACAATAAAGGATGTAGAAATAAGAGGCTTGTTGGTGAAATTGAAAAATCAATTATGAAAGCTCAAAAGAAGTCTATAAAATGCTCAACATGTAGTAAAAAAGAACCACACAACAGCCGTACTTGTCCAAGTAGATTAGATGCTAAGAAATGATGTATAGAATTTTATTACATTCATTTGTGATTAACATTCATTTGAGATTATTAGTTTGCAATTTTTAAGCATAAAATGTTTCATAACATATGATAAACATATGTGATTTTAGTTTAATATATTCTTCCCCAGTCAACTTTTTTTGCTTTTGCTTTAGTGTTCTTTTTTATTTAATCTGTTTGTTTATATTACAGATGGTAATAACATGTGATTTTACCAGAATATGTCTTATTCATAACAGATTTAAATCATATTTTTCTGATTTTGTAATGTATTAATTTCAAGTGATTTAATTATATATAAATGTATAACCAAAGATTCTTTATAATCATATGTGATTTTATCGTATATATGATTATGTAATGTGAATAAGAATGTTTGTATAACATATGATTTTCTAATGTTAAATCGCGTGTGATTTTTGATTTGTTTCAATATTTGTAATCACATATGATTTTAGAAATCATGTGTTATAGTGTTCATATGTTTGTAATAACATATGATTTTCTAATGTGACTATATTTAAATCATGTGTGATTTTTGATTTTTTTTTAAATATTGTAATCACATATGATTTTAGAAATCATATGTTATAGTTTTCATAACAAATGCAAATAATATGTGATTTTCAACACATATGTGTCTAATCATATGTGATTGATATATAAATCTTATAATATTCATAACAAATGAAAATGATGTGTGATCTAATTATATGTGCTAATGACAGTTGATTATCGAAATCATATGTGATGACACAAATAATTACATGTGAGTCACATTGCATTGTACAAAGAACAAGAGATTGTATAACTGTTAGTAGTAAACTAGTTATCTATATTAAGATCCACATATCCATTATATCATATATTTATCATGACTTGCATTAATCATTTGTGATTTTTTGACAAATCTTACACTTTATGCTATACTTATCACATATAATCATAAGAACAAAAAAATAGTTAATTTACTGCTAAACAAAAAAAATAGACTTTTTTTTTGTAAAGTAATAAACTAGTTATCCATATTAAGATCCACATATCTATCATATCATATATATGTTTAGACATTTATCTAATTAAAAACAAAAAATTGTCTTAAAAAGCAACAAACATTCATCTAATTAAAAACTAAAATTGTCTCAGTAAATCAACAAACAAATTATCTATGTCAATATCATATCATCAGATTCACACTCACCACTTCAGAATCTAATATCCACCACTTCACCTTCACCATTAAATTCACCACTTCACCTTCATAATAATCCACATTCACCATCTCCTTCATAAAAATCCACATTCACCATCTCCTTCATAATAATCCACATTCACCATCTCCACCATATCTAATTGACCATATCACATGCATTTTCAAGTCAAGCTCTCCAACCTTTTTGGATTTCACCAAATGCTTTTTTTTGTATCATTTTATCTTTTCCCTTTTTATTGTTTGTGGTATTCATGTACAAGCTCGTAGATATCATCCTTCATTAAATTAATTTCAGAATTGATGATTGTATAAGCATATCTGGTTCTTTCCTAATCAACCATCGCATCCAAAATTCCCTCTTTTGGAAATCCATTTTTGTAACATACCGATGTTAAGGTACTTTGGAATTTATCCCTTTAAGTTTATTATATGACATTTTGGTCCCTAAGTCTAACAGAATGTGCCTTGTAGCCCTAGTGGCATTCTCGTAATTTTGGGCAGAAGGAGTACGCTAAACATACATGTGTGTACGATGAGCGTACTAGGGCGCGCCCTAGTACGCTGCTCGTACACATATGTGCACGGGGCATAATAAATAAAGTTGGAAATGCTAATTTTTAGGGTTTGGGTGGTATTTAAGCATCTTTATTACCTCATTTCTCTTTACCTAACCAGCCTCTACCCTCTTTTCGTGATTTGAAACCCTAGAAGCATCTTGTAAGGCCATTTCAAGCATTAAAGAGTGTGTTTGTGTGATTAGAAGAGGAAGGAAGAAGATCAAGCTCAACTTGGAGGAAGAGGCACCTTAGATATTGTAATGCCCGAGTTTGTAGGCTAAGCATTAATATTGACATGATAGTCTAGGTTAACCTTTGTGACTCATTTTGGAGAAATGAAAAGGAATTATGTGAATATTATGTGTTTTATGTGTTTTATGCTTAATTATTAGGGTTTAAATAATTAAGAATAAAAATGAGCGTCAAAAATTAAATATTAGATAAAGCCGATATCAATTAAGAAACTTGTAGTGGGCGTGACAAGGATTACAAATATATAAAGAACGCCGAAATCCGAGTTATAACGAACAAGTTATGACATGTCGAAGTTTCGCGATAAACCGGCACGGTGCTGAATGTCGTAAAAAAATGAGTTTTCGATAAACTACTTTTTAGCCTTAGTGATCTAAATGAAACTCGTAGTGTTCGTTAAACAGAGAGTAGGTATAAAAAGAACACCCAAATCTGACTTCGTATGAGGAAGTTATGATTTTTCGAAGTTTCAGCTTAGCAGTTGACAGCTAAAAACTCGAATTTAAGATCAAGTGATTTTTAGCCGACACGACCTAAACAAGAATCGAAGGTCTCTTCATTAGTAGCACAACAGCAAAAAGTCTGATGAAAACGGACGTCAGATGCAGAAGTTATGAATTTTTAACGGATTTCCTATCCCGGTCTGTTAAAAATAATAATATAAAAATCAAAGTCAAAATTAGCCGACGAAGTCTAAACGAAATTTGTAGAGTGTAATTTTACCTACGCGTGCATATAAAGAACGTAAAAAATGGAGCTCGTATGCGAAAGTTATGAATTTTAGAATATTTTGGCACAAAATTCGAGAAATTTCACATAGATAAGCTTCACCCGGAAATGCCACGTCACCCTCGCTGCATGCTTGCCATGTGTCTGAACTGCTGAGTCATCGGAGGCCAGTTGGCGAGGCATGTCGCACCCTCCTCGCACCGAAGGTTCGGTCCAATAAGAGGCTGCCCCGTGTCCGATCTCGGTGTGTCATCAGCAACGTGTCTGAACCGAGGAGCTTTACAAAGCGGTCCAATCAGAAGCATCCAACGAGCCTCTCGCACGCGCAGCCCATGTGCGAGCACATGCGCACCTTCTCCTGCGGACCCAACCACCCTAGCCGACCTTCAGACACTATAAATAGAAGGGGTATGCGAGCCTTCTCGGGTAGTTTTGGAGTTTTGCCACTTTTAACCCCTTTTCCATATTTTCTTCATCTTAACATTCGCCGAAGCCCCGGTATCGATTATAACCCCCGGAATACGCCATGAAGTGCCAAGAAGCCCGGAAAATTTATCTTTTTAGTTTCGAAGCCCGACCCTCGCTGTGTCCCGTTTCTCAATAAAACTCCCGGTTTTATTAGAAACGATCATTCTAGGCAACGAAGTGCTGCCCAGTTTTCGTTAAATCAAGTGAGTGTATAGTCACTTTCACCTTACACATAGATATGAAGTATTTACCTTAAAATATGTGCTATGTGTAAATATATTAATTGTTTATTGAGGTGACTGTTGAATTGATGTTTTATACAAGTTTTAAACTATATATATATATATATATATATATATATATATATATATATATATATATATATATATATATATATATATTTGTCTACAAATATGTTGGGTAAAACATGGGTAGATAAATTAGATAATGTGTGATGAAATAAAAGTGATGAGAGGTATCGATGTTTAAGATGATCTAGTCATCTAGCAGAGTATAGACAACGGCCACAGACTATTTTAGATAGTCCAGTGGAATGTTAGTAGACTTGTAATCGGTACATATGTTTGAACTATATGTTCATAAAGTGTTCTTGAACTATATGTTCATTAGGTGTTTTTGAACTATGTGTTCATCCATTAGTTCTTCTTTTTGACACTATTACGTGTCGGGGTACGGGAGCGTACGAGAGTACTTTATCAATATTTTCCCTATACTTTTATTTGGAAGAGCTTTGGAGTCTTTGTTATTTTATGAAGTGATCGGACTAGAATAAGAGCTATGGACTTAGCATATGGAAAACCCATTGACATACCGTCGATGAATAAATAGGTTATCAAATCATTTCCGAAGAAAACGTATTTCCCTATACTCCCGTGGGAAATACCGTCGACGAATAAGAGTTATGGACTTAGCATATGGAAAACCCATTGACATGTATTGCGGGGGGGGGGGGGGGGGGGGGGGGAACTCCCTTGGGAAATACCGTCGATGAATAAGAGCTATGGACTAGCACATGGAGATGATGTGACTTCGTGCCTATTTGACATAAATTGCTGAAGGAAAGCAATGTTGTCACCTTGTTGGTTGTTTTATGTTACGATGTTTTGTTTGACATAACTTGCTGAGGAACCCCCAAAGCAATGGTGTCACCCCTAGTGATAATCCTTAGGCTAGGTCCCTTGTGATAGTTGTTTTAGGGACGTAAAGTGAGGATAATGGGAATGGGTAATTAGGGTTATTTTGGTTGATGAAATTAATAAATTTGTTGTTGATTGAGAACTTAATAAGTTTATTATTTATTGTGGGTTGAAAACCCTATATGCTCACGAGGCTCCCAAGCCTGAGCCACTCAGTTTATTTGTATCACAGGTATCGATACGAAGTTGCTTTACACTGAGAGATTAAAAGAGAAGTAGGTCACTAGTGTAAATGAATGTAAGTTTTGTTTATGCTTATGTTTTGTATTGAAAATGACCTCCCAATGGGTTAAGTGAATAAAATACATTTCTTCGGAAATGAGTTGATAACATATTTATTATGTTTTTCTGGGAACAAATTCCGCATCACTTTTAATCAAATGATTACTCTGAAATTATTTCAAAAGCATAAATCAAACCGGTCGTTTTTAGCCGTGAATTTGGGGATGTCACAGATATGGGAGTCACCTATCATTTGCAAGCCTTTCAACGTATAAAGCTTGCGCCTTTGACTCTTAATCTTATAGATCTAGTTATGGGGGTTTTATGTCATCTTTTTGGTCCCAAAAGTCTCATCTTGAGCATGGCTTTTTCTAGACATTTTGAGTTGTCCTTTCAGACCTTAAGAGGGGACCTTAGCCATAAAAATGAAGTCCCTTTGGTTAGTTTTTCTCTATGCATCTTGTAAGAGGTCATAATGGATTAAAACCTTGTGTTAAGCTCTTATTAGAAGTGTAAAGTCATAAAGTTGGAAACTTTATGATACTAGGGTGTGTTTTGGTCATGGATATTAAATATGGGCTTAAGTGCTTAAGCCATGAAGCACTAAAGAGAATTTGGAAGCTGTGAGGGTATGCCCCATGTATATGTGAGTACGCCCCGCGTAATCGGTCAACCACCCCGATAGTGGTCTTCTACGAGGCTTCGCATACGCTAAGCATACCTCCGGAGTACGCCCCGCGTACCCGCATGGGTTAGCCTTGTTGAGTTGACTCGGCTGGGTTGACTCGGTTGACTTGGTGGGTTTGACCAGTTGACTTTGACCAGGTTTGAAATTGAGGGTATTTTGCGTATTTTAGGATTTTAATGGAATTGGTCATTTGGTGGAAATAGGTATCGTTTAGGGAGCTGAGATTCGGAGTCGGGCCTCATCTCTTTGCGAGGTGATATTTCCTCACTGTACTTGCGGGTCAAAGGCATCAATGTCGGACCATTGGATTGACATCCTGTTATGGATGCTATTGTACCGTAGTGATCTGTTAGATCGGTATCCTGGTATATAGGATGACGCAATGCTTAGTAATCTGTAGATCTGTTTGACAGGATGTAGATTGTTATATGATTATATGTTATATGTGCACATGTTTGATCGGTGGCTGAGGCTTCACTGCTTTGTGCGTAAGCCAACATGCATGGGCATACCAACCCGATGGTTGAATGGGCCCGAAGGTATTCCATCCAAGGATGATTGGACCCATAGTATGTTGGCATTCAAACCCGATGGTTGAGGGGCCTGGGGTATTCCAACCTGATGATTGATTGGACCCATAGTATGTCGACACACCAACCCGATGGTTGAGGGGCCTGGGGTATTCCAACCTGATGGTTGATTGGACCCATAGTATGTCGACATTCCAACCCGATGGTTGAGGGGCCTAGGGTATTCCAACTAGATGGTTCATTGGACCCATAGTATGCTATTATCGTATACGTGTTATTTTTTTGTGTGTTGGTACTTTGGGGGAACTGACTAAGCTTTGGGCTTACAGTTTTGGGTTATGTTTCAGGTACCTCAGATGATCGCGGGAAGGTGAAAGGGTGATTGTGCACCTCCTCTTGTTTTGATTTATTATTTTGGGAAGTGTCACACCCCCGAAACAGACGACGGAAACGTCCAGGGGCTCGTTCGTGACTTCATCCTTGTCGTATCATCACATAGTATATAATTGAATCATAACATCATCATCATCATCACACATGTAATATAACAACATACATTGTTTACATCCAGTATTGTGTTTGAATATTACATGCCAAAATAATTAAAGTATGATGAAACAAAATATAACAAAATATCCATTAGTTTGTTCAGCCCAACCAGCTTCAACGATTTCCTGAGAATACAAGTTAATTTAAAAAGGTTAACATAAAAATGTTGGTGAGTTCATAAGCATGTTTGAGAAAATGATTTGTATAATTTTGTAATCACCAGAAAATCCTATATTTTCTTAAAACAGTTCAGTATGTTTGTGTCCGATCTTGTATTAATGCATGTGTGTTATTGTTTACTAGTATGTAAAAGAAAATGAAGAAAATGAAAAAGAATCTATAGAGAATGCCCCTAGACAACCCCATGTTGTCTGTAAAAGAGAATGATGGTATACCAACCACGGAGGTTGAGTATCGGCGCGAGTATGTTCTCGAGTAATCCATTTAAAAAAGAGAATGGTCTCCCGTAAATTTGAAATGTTAATTCCTCTAAGTTAGTCACTATAACCATACTAGATAATGAAAATTTCGCCTGTCATGGCGTTGTTAGACGCCGACGGAAATAGAATAAGGTTTTCGTCACCCTAGACTGATTTAGTCTAATTATAGCGAGCAGCTCAGGTGTGGGTGTCATCCTCGTATAGATCTATACACAAATCCCCGCTCTCCCTCCAAAAGACTTTGGTTATAACAACAGGCTACGATCGTACACTCAATAGGTGTCGACTGACATGTCTCACTAGATCATTAATCGAAATTTACGCAAGAAACATATAAAGCACACTCTAAGCCCAATGACTCATGTAATCGAACAACTAAGGCTCACCAAACATGTAAGTCATTTCAAGGCTCAAAAGGATTGAGATTATATAACATGGGCCCAAAATATATGTAAAATGACACTAAGGCCCATCTCACATTTGTGTTATTTACAGTCCCAAATAGCATGCAAAGAGTATCCAAGGTCCGTCGAGCATGTTAGTGGGTCAATAAGGCCCAATAAACATATAAAGAGTATTGAGGACCTATCAAACATATAAATGGGTCACCAAGGCCTAATAACCATGAGAATTACATAATTAGCCCATTTGTTATTATATTGCTAGTTTTAGCTCAATTATTTACCAGAATGACATAAAAGGCTCACTTTTTGTAAAAATGACATTCTTGGCCCATTAAGCCAAAAATTTATAGTTAAAGCTTGATTTTGGTAAAAATAACATTTTAGGCCCCTTTTTAGAACAAAACTTGCGTTTTAGGCTAGTTTTTGTAAAAATAACATTTTTAACTCACTTATCATTTTTGGCTTGATTTTTATAAAAATATGTATTTTCGGCCCATTATAGATAATTTCATCTTTTTGGCCCAAAATTTTATAATTTCACATCTTTAACCCTTCTTATAAAAAATTTACATTTTTGGCACAACTTTGTTGAAAATGACATTTAAGCCCGCAAAAGATCAAAAATTACAATTTTTGGCCCAAAACCGTGAGAAGCCCAAATAAGGCCCATTTATGAAAATGTTTACATTTTTAGTCCTTGTAAGGTTTCAAATGTCGAAATTAACCATGTTTAGCAAAAAAAAATCCTTTTGAACCCCTTACTATCTGTGAGTTATATAAATGACTCATTCTTTTGTCATTTTGTCACTTTTAGACCCTTTTATGAAGTTTTTCTTAGCTTTAAGTAACTTATATGTATTTCAAAAACCTTTTTCTTGTAAGATAAGTTGAAATAAGTGTTATGTTATACCAATATCATCATCTTTTAGTAGATATTTAAGTTCATGAAGTTTACAACACAAAAACACATATATAACTAGAAAAACACACAAAATCATACATACACACATAGATCTACACAAAACAACTTGTATTCTCCCCCAAAACAAAGTGAAAATCGAAAATAGGACGTATGAACTCACATTGCTTTGAAGCTTTCGGTTTTTGGTGAGGGAATGAGAAGATCTCGGCTTTAACAAGCTTTCTTGAAGTGATTTTTGAGATCTATGAAGTTCTAAGAGCATGGATCATGTAATGAGGTGTCCAAGAGTGAAGATTATCATAAAATGAAGTTAATCATCAAGCTTAAAGAGTAGCTTAGCAAATAAGTGATGATCTTTGAAGAAAATCTTAGTGAACACAAATGAAGTTAATCATCAAGCTTAAAGAGTATCTTACCAAATAAGTGATGATCTTTGAAGAAAATCTTAGTGAACACCCTAGTTCATGAATTTTTGGATGGAGAAGTGGTGAAATTTTCCTTGGGTTCTTTGGGAGGTATGAGAGGAATGAAGAAAGTGTTCTAAGTTTGAAATGAAAAATGGTGGTGGGGAAGGCCTTATGGCCGAGAGTTAGAAGAAGAGGGACGGAAGAGAGAAATTTGATGTGATGGTTTCATGGATGAATGGGATTTTCTTAAAACATGAGGGGTAATTACTTGGAAGTCCTCTAGGTAATAATGAGGTGGATCTTCCCTAATATTCCATTTATTATTTTTTTTGTAGACGTAAGTGGGCCGACAATGAGGGAATGGAAAAAGAGAAGGGAAAACTTTGGGCCATACTAGCTCATATTTGACATCCTGAGGTCCAAGTTGAGGGTTTTCGGCCTATTGGGCCATTCTTATAGATTTACGGCTCAAAGGTGGTGAGGGTTGGGGCTTACGACCCAATGAAGTCCAAGAAGTTAGTTCACGGCCCAATAGGGCTTTAGAAAGCATCTACGGCCCAATAAGGCCCATGATTACAAGATGAGTCATTTTAGGCCTACACGATCCAAAATGCTTTAGTTTAATAAATGTGGGTCCAATTAAATCCCAATTAGGGATCCAAGACCCAAAGTAATCAAATTGAGAGTTTATTGGCTCATTAGGCCCAATAAGAGGTTCCTGGTCCATCCTGAGGTGAACCTGGATATTTAGGGTTTCAGACCCATAGTTAAGTATAACAGATGTATTGCATTAGGTTTTGGAACTTCACTCAGGAGTTTTGATTCAAATGGATTATTTTAATTGAGCATAGAGTATGATATCTTCTTATAGTACAAGTTTTACAATAGTTGATGATTACGTGAAAATAGATATTCCTAGCTAAAATGCTAGCTGTGGCATCATCCCTCGTTAGAGAGAATTTTGTCCCAAAATTCTTTTGAAATATAGGATCACGAACGAGAGAATAGGCAAGGGTACTTCTGCTTCATCTGGTCTTCGCGTTCCCATGTGAATTCCGGTCCACGCTTAGCGTTCCATCGGACCTTCACAATGGGAATGTGACTCTATTTTGTACGCTTCACGTCCCTATCCATTATATCGACCCGTTCTTCGACGAACATGAGATTCTCGTTTATTTTGATCTCTTCCAGAGGAATGACAAGAGTTTCATCTGCTAAGCACTTTTTCAAGTTCGAGACATGGAACACGGGGTGTACGTTGCTGAGCTCCGCAAGTAGCTGCAACATATAAGCCACCAGACCAATTCGGGCAAGAATCTCGAACAGACTGATGTATCGCATGTTTATTTTTCCTCGTTTCCCAAAATGGATCATCCCTTTGCAGCGAGAGACCTTTAATATCACTCAATCTCCGACTTGGAATTCCAGAGGTTTTCGTCGTTTTTCAGCGTAACTCTTTTGTCGGTTACGCGACGCTTGGAGTCGGGCTTTGATTTGGATTATCTTCTATGTAGTCTCTCGAATGATTTATGGTCTTGTAAGGGTGTTGTTCGGTGATTTCCCTTTTGCCAGCTGGGTGTCACCCACCTCAACCCAACAAAGAGGCGATCTACATTTTCGACCATATAAGGGCTCAAAAGGAGCAACCTTTATGCTTGTGTGATAGTTGTTATTGTACGGGAATTCAATCAGGGGCAAGTGGGTATCCCATGATCTTCCGAAATCGATCACATAGGCTCGGAGCATGTCCTAGAGTGTTTGGATGGTTCGTTTGCTTTGGCCATCGGTTTGAGGGTGGCAAGCAATGCTCATGTCTAGCTGTGTTCCCATAGCCTTCTGGAGTGACTGGCAAAACCGTGAAGTGTATTCTACTATCACGATCCAAGATAATAGATATTGGCACTCCATGGAGTCTCACAATCTCTTTGATATAGATTCAGATTAATCTTTCCATCTTGTACAATTCTTGTATTGGAAGGAAATGAGCGGATTTTGTTAACCTATCGACAATCACCCAGATAGCATCCAATCTGTTCGTCGTCTTAGGTAATTTGGTTACGAAGTCCAAAGTAATCCTTTAACATTTCCACTCGGGTATCACTGGTTGTTGTAATAATCCCGAGGGCTTTTGATACTCCACTTTTACCTTGGCTCAAGTGAGACAATTGCCCACATAAGTGGCGATCTCTGCCTTCATATTTGGCCACCAATAATGTTGCTTAATGTCCAGGTACATCTTGTTTGAACCTGGATGGATGGAATATCGTGTTCTATGAGCTTCATTCAGGACTATCTCTCTGAATCCCCCAAGTTTAGGGACCCAGATTCTATTTATGAAGTAATAAGTTATGTCCTCTCTAGCTTCAAGGTTCTTATCCATCCCACGTAGTGTTTCATTTGTTATGTTCTCCGGATTCAATGCATCTGATTGAGCACCCTTGATCTGCGAGATTAGGTGGGAGTGGATGGTTATTGATAAGGTTTTCACCCGGCGACCTGAGTGTTCTTTCCTGCTCAGGGAATCGGCTACCACGTTAGCCTTGCTTGGGTGGTACTTGATCTCATATTCGTAATCATTTAGTAGCTCAACCCACCTTCACTGCCTCATGTTCAGCTCCTTTTTGGTTTAGAATGTGCTGGAGGCTTTTGTGATCAGTGAAGATGGTGCACTTTGTATCGTAGAGGTAGTGCCTGTAAATCTTTAGGGCAAAGACCACAGCTCCCAACTCGAGATCATGGGTGGTGTAATATACTTCATGCGTCTTCAATTGACTAGATGCGTAAGCTATCAATTTTCCATGCTGCATGAGGACACAACCTAAACCTTGGTTTGAAGCGTCGCAGTAGACTATGAAGTCCTCAATTCCCTCCGGTAAGGATAGCACTGGTGCACTGTAGAGGGCTCGTTTCAAGGTTTGGAAGACAACTTCTTGCTTTTCTGTCCAGTTGAAAGATACACCTTTTGCGTCAAGGTGGTGAGGGGTTTGGCTATTTTGGAAAATTTTTGGATAAACCTTCGGTAGTATCTCGCGAGACCCAAGAACTTTCGGATTTCCGTGGGTGTTTTCGGGATCTCCCAAACTTCAATGGCCTTGATCTTGGAAGGATCTACATGAATCCCTTCCTCGTTGACTACGTGACCCAAAAAGTTTACACTACGGATCCAGAACTCGCATTTGGAGAGCTTCACATATAATCTTTCAGCTCTTAGGGTTTCCAAGATTTGACAGAGATGTTTCCCATGCTCTTCTTCGCTTCGAGAGTACATAAGAATATCGTCGATGAAGACGATCATGAAATTATCAAGGAATGGGCGGCAGACTCGATTCATGAGGTCCATAAATGCAGCGAGGGCACTTGTTAGACCGAAGGGCATTACAATAAATTCACAATGACCGTATCGAGTTCAAAAAGCAGTTTTTGGAATATGCCCTTCTCAGACTCGAAGTTAATGATAACCGGATCTTAGGTATATTTTGGAGATTTAACTAGCTCCTTGAAGCTGGTGAAATAGATCGTCAATCCGAGGGAGTGGGTATCGGTTTTTGATAGTAAGCTTCTTCAATTCTCTGTAATCGATGCACATTCTGAAAGATCCATCCTTTTTCTTGAGAAAAAAGATCGGAGCTCCCCAGGGTGAGAAGCTTGGTCTGATGAATCGTTTGCTTAACAACTCGCTTAGTTGACTGGGTATAGCTCCTGCATTTTGGTGGGAGCTAACCTGTAGGGTGTGGCAATTGATGTGGCTCCTGGTATTAGGTCGATTCGGAATTCGACCTGCCTTTCTGGGGGTATTCCCGGAAGGTCTTTTGGAAATACATCCGGGAAGTCACATGCCACCGGGATGTCTTTAATGTTTACTTCTTCTTTGGTTTTATCCACAACATTTGCGAGGAAAGCATAGTTTTTCTTATGAAGGCACTTTTGTGCATTGATGCACGAGATAAGACAAAGATTGGCGCTAGGTTTATCACCAAAGATTATTAGGGTTTCATGATTGGGGAGATGAAGGCAAACGACCTTCTCGCGACACATAATATCAACATGATGGGGGCTTAACCAATCCATGACGATTATCACATCAAAACTCCTAATATTTATTGGCATCAAGTCTATTTGAAACGAATGGTTGTTTAGTGTTAACGTGCAACCTACGTAAACATCTTTGTTTGTTTCTGTTTTCCCATTAGCCATTTCCACCTTGAAGGATTTGTTGAGCTTCTAGGGTTGTTGATTTAGTAAGTGTTTGAATTTGTTACTAATAAAGCTTCGCTTGACTCCGCTATTGAAGAAAATGCATGCGTAAGTGTTGTTAAGTAGGAACGTACCAGTAACAATCATTGGGTCCTGAACTGCATCGCCTTGACCCAATGTCAATACTCTTCCTGATACTCCTACTCCCTGGTTGTTGGATTTGGGGCAATCGCGTTTGAAATGAACAGTTCCTCCACACCCATAACAAGTTTAACTGACCCCAACATTGTTGTTGTTGTTATTGTTGTTGTTGTTGTTATTTGACTGTTGGTTCTATTTGGGCAGATTTCTACAATATCTTGCGGTGTAACACTTTCGATTTCAACTCGTGCAATGCATCTCCATGCATTCTCCATGGTGGTGAAAAATGCATTTGCTACACTTGGGCAGGGTTCCTGAGTATTGTCTGGGAGCAGTTGGTGTATATGAGACTGGAGCATGTGGTGTTGAGGTGACCCGAGCAGTACCAGCATGGACTGCTACTGTTTGTTGCTTCTTTGACGACTCTGAGTTTTTTCGCCCTTTTTGCTTATTGTTCTTGCCTTTCTTGTTATCACTTTCCTTTTTAACTTCAGCTTCTCCTGCTTTGGCGGCCTTCTTGTTTCCATGGTCGTATAACTTCTTGGCTAGCCTTTTAGCACTGTCATACGTTCCATGGTTTGCTGCGATTACATTTCCTTGAATTGGGGAGGTCAATCTCCAAATAAATCTTTCGATATTTTTCCCTTCGGATGTGATCATCCCTGGGCACAAGAGCGACAATTCACTAAACCTTGAGATGTATGCATCAATGTTAGAGTTTTGGAATGTGAGATTCCACTGTTCTTGCTCCAAATTTTGGATTTCTCCCCTTGGGCAGTATTCGGCCATCAGCATTTCCTTGAGCTCCTCCCATGGCATAGCATTTGCCACAAGGAGTTTCATGACCTCCACATGACCATTCCACCAAAAGAGAGCTTGATCGATGAATGTGCAAGCCGCATACTTCAACATGCACTCCTCGGGACATCCACAGATCTCGAATACCGATTTCACTTTTTCTAACCACCTTTTCAGAGTTATCATGCCTCCCGTCCCGTTGAAGGTTCAAGGCTTTGAGTTTGTGAAGTCTTTGTAGGTACAAGTTCTGGTAGGTCCTTGGTTCATTCCATGGTTTGAGCTTCCGACCCCTTTTCCATTACCTCCACCGTTGTTCCCGTTGTGGATATGAGCCATCGCTTCTATAACTATAGCTGAAACTGCTGCTTGAAATGCAACTGAGTTCATGTCTGGTGGAGGCAGTAGTGGTGTTGCGTGGCGATTCCCGCTTGTCTATCTTTGAGGAATCTTTCTGTCATGGAACGGAAAGATGTTGAGTATCCGGTGTATTCTATTTTCACGATTTCTTGATTATAGAATATTGTCGGTGATTCCGTTGTGTGTAACACTACTAGAAAATAGACCTTTAATGACGCGCTTTTTACGACACGCACTGATTAATGATACGCAAAAGGACGTGCCCTTAAGATAGTGTTATCTCTCCAAAAAATTTAAGGATTTACGTCACGCATTATTGCGTGCCCTTGATTTAGTGTCTCAAGAAAAAAATAAAAACATGGAGGGCACTTTATGTTAAACGCGCGTCGTCTGTGCCTGTCGCTTTATAATTTTAATGAAACGCGCTTTTAGTAGACAAGGGGGGAAACGAAATCCCTAAAATTTTGAAAACCCGCCTCGTTTTTTTCTATCTTCTATCTATCTTTCATCCTTGCAATCCACTCTCCCATGCTCTCTCCTTTAGATCTCCCTTCATTCTCTACCTCCCGTCTCTTTGTAAACCCTAAGCCATCGCCACCTCCCTTCTCTCTAGCATGTGCTAGGGTTTTATTTTCTTTGAAGCTCCCGCTTCTCTCGTTTTCTCTCAACCCAATACGTGTGAGGGTTCGGAATAACTGAGCGAATTCAAACAATCAATCTTCCATTTCAACTTCTTTCAACTTTGGATCATCGGGTATTTTTCAGATTCCTTTTCAGGTTTTGTTCACTTTCGAAATTGGAATGGGACCCGTTCTTTTCTACTTCAATACTCTCGATCTCAATCGGCTTTTCTTCTTCCACTTCGTCTTCTTCTACTTCTTCTAACAATGGTGGTTCCCGCTCATGGGTAACCTCGACAATATGCAATTTAAAAACCTCAAATAAGTCGAATTTTTAGGTATAGGGTTCTTTATGTGGAAGCACAAGGCCATCTACAATCGATTCAACTAATCTGAGCTCACATGTACATGTTATAGTCAACAAATCGCCATCATCATCTTTGTATTTTATCAAAACAGATTTTGAAGCCATATGCCCGTTAGTGTAATGCCTATTGACCATTTTACAACTCATTCATATAACGAATTCATATAATGTCAGCGTGTAAAAGAGAATATAAACTCATTTATGTATGTACATACTCTTTGAGTGATCAATTGCACATTGCTTGCAAAGGGAAGTCCATTCTGTAACTGTGTGATGAGGAGAGATCTTGCAAGCAATCCAGAACTAGGTATATTTGGTTGATGTTGCTATGTGTGCCCGTTTCTATTCTGTATGTGCTCCAACGTTGAAATTTTATCATGAGATTCTGTAAGCTGTTAGCAGTTCATTTTTTTTGTTTCTTTTATCCATTAAAGCTTATTTCTTCCACCCAAGAAGCAGCGCCTTGGATGGGGGGAAGGCCTTGCCAAGTATGAGAAAAAGAAGGTTGACCCTGAAGATATTCTTGATAAAGAGGTTGCAGCTAGAAATGGTATGGTTGATGGTGTCACTGGCTCTGAACCTTTGCTTACTAGTCCTTTTAGTTTGACTGATAAAAGCCCCAGTGTCAATGGTTATTCAGAATATGCATCTCCTGCTACTCCTTACTCGTATGCCTGCACTTCCTCTCCAGGTAATTTATATACTTTGATTTGTTAATTTTAAGTGCCTTTTGTCAATTTTCTAAATCCTGGGTTGACCCTGCCTGCACTTCCTCTCCAGGTAATTTATAAAAGCCCCAGTGTCAATGGTTATCATATCAGTTGATACTTTGTGTTGTTTGAAACCGAGTTTTCTGATATGACATTTGAAGAATTTAGCAAACAGAAACTCGGAGCTGCACAAAACTGTTCTGCTACCCAAAAGGGCAACCACAAACTCACTGATGTTGTCCTTCCTCTCACAGTATGATCTTACCTAATCTTTCATGTTTCATTTCACAAACAAGATTCATTTTCATTATCATATATATATATATATATATATATATATATATATATATATATATATATATATATATTGAAGCAAGATTGGAGGAAAACATGAATTGTAAGCCCAGTTAAGAACCAAGGATCCTATGGATCTTGTTGGACATTTAGGTAATTATCATCATCATCATCAAAAAATCTCCATAAGATAAAAAAAAAACCCAAAATGGTTTCTTGGTTTATGATTTGATGATGCATGCAATACTACTGGAGGTCTTGAAGCTGCATATGCCCAAGCTTTTGGGAAATCGGTTTCTCTCTCTGAACAACAACTTGTAGCTTGTGCTCGTGATTTTAACAACTTTGGTTGCAATGGTGGGTTGCCTTCACAAGCTTATGAATACATCAAATACAAGGGTGGACTTGACACTGAGGAATCTTATCCTTACACCGGAAAAGATGGTGTCTGTAAATACAAATCAGAAAATGCTGCAGTTAAAGTTATTGATTCAGTCAACATCACCATGGTAATATTAATACCAATAATGATAACAACAATTAGTTATGAATTTATGAATGTGTAGATTACTAAATGATTGTTTGTATATAGGGTGCTGAGGATGAATTAAAGCATGCAGTGGGTGTTGTTCGTCCAGTGAGTGTGGCGTTTCTGGTGATTAATGGGTTTCATCAGTACACAGGAGGAGTTTTCACTAGCGATGTCTGTGGGAATGATCCAATGGTGAGAGAGATACATGTTTATTTAATATTCTTGATAGTATTTGTTTTGATTGTTTTTATGATGAGAAGATTTATGATTATTGATATTAAATGTAACAAGATTTCGAGCATGAATGACCATGGATTCTCTTGCAGTCTTGTAATACATCCATTTGTTTCCATGTCTGCTACTGAACATGTGATATTTAACTTTCGTTTTTGTGCACTTCTGGCTGTTGCAGGCTCATTAGTTGGCTCCTTGCTATGCTTTCTTGATGTAATAATTCTCTATACACTCATTTATTTTAGTAAATTTATCTCTAATTCTGTTTTCTGTGTTTCTATTGTTATGTTTGGATGAATCAAAGTGTCCCTAATTTTTCAGTTTTGCCTTTTTGCCTGGTTTACTAATTTCCATCCTCTAAAAAGTGATCAAAATATTGTGTTTTTATGGTTTTTTGCATAAAAGACAATATTTGACCATTTTTTTCGGAAGAAAAACCTAATATCTTTCTTTCTACTGGATGTAAACTTGTAAATCGGGTAAAAAGGCAAAAACGAAAAGTTAGGTTAGTCTTTTGGTTTATAGATTGTAAAACTTTCTCTTAGGACTTATCCGAAAAATGGTAAAAAAATGTGTCTTTTATGCAATTAACCATTTTGAAAAAACATGTGTATGTATAAAATATAAATTTTAGGATTTTTTAACATGAGGACTTTGATGGCAGTGTTACCCACGTAAAAGAGTTAGAAAACATGCTACAAATATTGTTCTTCGCAAAAAACGGTCACTTAGAAGACGGAAGAGCAAACTTCATGCAGGAAAACATGTTGGTTTCTTGAAAGGTGAGTATCTTCTTCAGACATCCTTTAAGTAAAAAAGAAGCATTCATTTATAATCCAACATATGCCTTTGTACAAATTGTTAAATGCTTGATTTTGATATCTGAACAGCGATGCTGATGATGAATGAACAAAAAACACTGGAAGAGGCTGCAAAGGCATAAATGGATGAAGATAAGTTCGCTTGATGAATTGAAGACAAAAGTTGGTCATGTAACTGTTATGATTCTTCTAGTAAAGATGTTTATGTTAAATTTTATTTTTAGGTTTACATTGAATTCTAAAATTATTTTTAAATTGTCACCATTTTGCTCTTCTCAAAGATAAGTTCGCTTGATGAATTGAAGACAAAAGTTGGTCATGTAATTGTTATGATTCTTCTAGTAAAGATGTTTGAGAAGAGCAAAATGGTGACAATTTCAACTGGTTTGGACTTGTTAAGCTTCTCCGTTTGTATATTCTTGTCATCTGCTTCTTTCTTGTATATATATGATTCGAATTGTTTTGCATCAAAGTTATCTTTCACTTTATAATTTATATTGATTGATACAAAATCATGTATTTCAGGGTGGATTCGTGGGAAGGATCCATCAAGAGTTGTACACTATGAATATTGGGAAGCAATCGATAGCACATTTGGTCTGCAAGGAGGGTTTATTTGGGATTGGGTTGACCAGGTTTGAAACTCATCTCTTAAATTTTATAAAATTGTAAATGTGGTGCAAGGGTAGTTCTAAATATTTGCGTCTGGTTTCAGGGGTTACTCAAGGAAAATGCAAATGGTAGCAAATACTAGGCATATGGAGGTGACTTTGGAGATACACCAAATGACTTAAATTTCTTCTTAAATGGTCTCATATGGCCTGATCGGACTCCTCATCCTGCTCTAAATGGTGATTACTATAATTTTGTTGCTTAGTATTTAGGTTTTTGTTTAGTTATTTCCAACAAAAATGTTTCCGGTTGTGCTTTCTATATAGCAAATTTTAACCTTGGTCTTTGCGTTTTTTATTCATAGATTACAAACACCAATTTCTTTCAAATAACAGAAGATCTAGAGTTTAATTGGGCGATTGAAGGTGATGTATGTAAACTTGATTCTGGAACTCTCAGTCTACCAACACTAGAGTTTAATTGGGTGATTGAAGGTGATTTTGGTTCTTGAAACGAGACTCAAGATATCATATTTTGGCATGGCTATAAGCTTTGGAGGAAACGAGAGTCAAGCAAAAGTAAACACACAGAGTGTTGTTGGCACATAGTAAGCTAGATGATGCAATTGTATATAAACGAGTTCATTTTTTTATAACATTTACTCACTTTTGGAATAATTATTTGTATTTGACATATTAGTGAAATGAATTATCTTAGTTATTTATGGTATTTTATTTTGTATTATGAGATATTTAATGTATTATTTAATTTGAAAATTAGTAAATCTATAAATAAAATTTTTTTAAACATTTAAAATTATGATATGCAAAAATGTGTGTCATCTTCATTTATGACATGGCCTTTCTTGACATGGGCTTTCTTGATACGCATTGCGTGTCATTAACACGCGAATGCGTTTCGTCTTCCTTTATGACAAGGCCTTCCTTGATACGCATTGTGTGTCGTAAACGCACGTCGTAATTGCGCGTCGTAAATGAGCGTCGTAAATGCGCGTCGTCTCTCTTTATGACAGGGCCTTCCTTGACGGGCATTTGCGCGTCGTCTGAGCCTTTTATGACGCATAATGAGCGTCGTAAAAGGCTGTTTTTCTAGTAGTGTAAGTACATGAGTGCATACAATCAACATGTAATAATAGTAATAGAACACATAGCAGATCACAACATCATGAGAAAAATATATATCCGTTTTCATTAATGATAACGTTTAGTACATGAAAATTTTGCCATCATAAGGCATACAATACATGAAATAAAAGCCGACAGAGTAACGAATCCATGAGTAGTGTAGTCACTTAATCATGTAGTTGCTGGTACATAGGGTAGTACATAAAGGAAAATCATAACAGTAGTAGGTAGTAGATGAACGGGTACTAGCTGCGTCGAGTAGGGTTTGGTGGTGCAATCACATGCCAAAATGTCGCGCCACAAGATCAGCCATCTCGCTCATCTCCCTGCAACCTCGTCCCTCTCGTGCTCTGCCTGCACGACTCGGGACTCTTCTACTAATAGTTGTTGTCGAAGGGTGGCAACCTCCTCCTCTAAGGAGCGAGTCCTGTCGATGGCGTCCTGTTGCGCTGCGGAGTGGTCATGTACTATCTATGAAGTGGGAGGCTCATTGGGAACTTCATTAGTGCCCCCATCCTCCTCCATAACGTCATCGGATTCTCCGAACTCGTAGTTTGTTTCCATGTACTCCTCAGGCCCAACATCGGGTTCTGCTTCTTGACCTATAGCAGGGTCTCCTTCAATTAACCCATTGGCTACCAAAGCCTGATAGTAAAGGATTCCATGTTGTACTTCTTCCATGAAGACTGTGTGCGAAAATGGAAGGGTGAGAAGTGTGTAAGGAGAGTATGTGTAAATAGGTTTCCAAAATACTCCTATAGTATTTTAATTGTTTAAGTTTGAGTTCCTTAGAGTTCTTGGATGTGAGGTAAGCTTCTAGATTAATTTCCCACCATGCTTACTCCCAAACACATGTTGGTCATATTTTGAATAAATATAGTTGATCAGGCTATATTTATTCCCAATATGACTACATAACTGTCCGAGTTTAACCACGGTGTTCAATTTCCTCCAGAGACTTTTAGTGTTATAGTTTTAACGCATACTTAGGTATTATCTTATTCATAGTGTTTTAGTCCCATTGTATTTATAGTTGCATATCATGTATGATTAGATATGCCAGTTCTCTATAAACAATGCGCTGATACCAATCTGTCACACCCCCGAACCAGACGGCGGAAACATCCGGGGGCTCGTTTGTGACTTCATCCTTGTTGTATCATCACATAGTATATAATTGAAAAATAACATCATTATCATCACACATGTAATATAACAAAATACATTGTTTACATCGAGTATTGTGTTTGAATATTACATGCCAAAATAATTAAAGTATGATGAAACAAAATATAACAAAATATTCATTAGTTTGTTTAGCCCCACTTGCTTCAACGGTTTCCTGAGAATACAAGTTAACTTAAAAAGGTCAACATAAAAATGTTGGTGAGTTCATAATCATGTTTGAGAAAATGATTTGTATAATTTTTTAATCACCAGAAAAACCTATATTTTCTGAAAACAGTTCAGTATGTTTGTGTCCGATCTTGTATTAATGCATGTGTGTTATTGTTTACTAGTATGCACAAGAAAATGAAGAAAATGAAAGAGAATGTACAGAGAATGCCCCTAGACAACCCTATGTTATTTGTAAAAGAGAATGCTGGTATACCAACCCCGAGGTTTAGTACCGGTGCGAGTATGTTCCCGAGTAATCCATTTAGAAAAGAGAATGGTCTCCCGTAAATTTGAAATGTTAATTCCTCTAAGTGAGTCGCTATAACCATACTAGATAATGACAATTTCGCCTGTCATGGTGTTGTTGGACGCCGACGGAAATAGAATAAGGTTTTCGTCACCTTAGACTGATTTAGTCTAACTGTAGCGAACAGCTCAGGTGTGGGGTGTCATCCCCATATATATATATCTATACACAAATCCCCGCTCTCCCTCCAAGAGACTCTTGTTATAACAACATGTTACGATCGTACACTCAATAGGTGTCGACCGACATGTCTCACTAGATCCTTAATCGAAATTTACGCAAAGAGAAACATATAAAGCACACTCCAGGCTCAATGAATCATGTAAGCGAAAAACTAAGGCTCACCAAACATGTAAGTCATTTCAAGGATCGAAAGGAATGAGATTATATAACATGGGCCCAAAATATATGTAAAAGGACACTATGGCCCATCTCACATGTGTGTTATTTATAGGCCCACATAGCACCCAAAGAGTATCTAAAGTCCGTCGAACATGTTAGTGGGTCAATAAGGCCCAATAAACATATAAAGAGTATTCATGACCTATCAAACATATAAATGGGTCACCAAGGCCTAATAACCATGAGAATTACATAATTAGCCCATTTGTTATTATATTGCTAGTTTTAGCTCAATTATTTACCAGAATGACATAAAAGGCCCACTTTTTGTATAAATTACATTCTTAGCCAATTAAGCCAAAAATTTACAGTTAAGGTCGGATTTTGGTAAAAATAACACTTTAGGTTCCTTTTTAGAACAAAACTTGCATTTTAGGCTAGGTTTTGTAAAAATAACATTTTTAACTCACTTTTGTCAAAAATATCATTTTTGGCTTGATTTTAATAAAAATATGTATTTTCGGCCGATTATAGATAATTTCATATTTTTTGCCCAAATTTTTATAATTTCACATCTTTAACCCTTCTTATAAAAAATTTACATTTTTGGCACAACTTTTTTGAAAATGACATTTAAGCCCGCAAAAGATCAAAAATTACAATTTTTGGCCCAAAACCATTAGAAGCCTAAATAAGGCCCTTTCATGAAAATGTTTACATTTTTAGTCTTTGTAAGGTTTCAAATGTCGAAATTAACCATGTTTAGCAAAAAAAAACCCTTTTGAACCCCTTACTAGCCATGAGTTATATAAATGACTCATTCTTTTGTCATTTTGTCACTTTTAACCCTTTTTATGAAGTTTTTCTTAGCTTTAAGTAAATTATATGTATTTTAAAACCTTTTTCTTGTAAGATAAGTTGAAATAAGTGTTATGTTATACCAATATCATCATCTTTTAGTAGAACATTAATTTCATGAAGTTTAAAACATATAAACACATATATAACTAGAAAAACACACAAAATCACATAGATCTACACAAAACAACTTGTATTCTCCCCCAAAACAAAGTGAAAATCGAAATTAGGGAGTATGAAGTCACATTGCTTTGAAGCTTTCGGTTTTTGGTGAGGAAATGAGAAGATCTCGGCTTTAACAAGCTTTCTTGAAGTGATTTTTGAGATCTATGAAGTTCTAAGAGCATGGTTCATGAAATGAAGTGTCAAAGAGTGAAGATTATCATAAAATGAAGTTAATCATCAAGCTTAAAGAGTAGCTTACCAAATAAGTGATGATCTTTGAAGAAAATCTTGGTGAACACCCTAGTTCACGAATTTTTGGAAGGAGAAGTGGTGAAATTTTCCTTGGGTTCTTTGGAAGGTATGAAAGGAATGTAGAAGTGCTCTAATTTTGAAATGAAAATGGTGGTGGGGAAGGCCTTATGGTCGAGAGTTACAAGAAGAGGGAGGGAAGAGAGAAATTTGATGTGATGGTTGCATGGATGAATGGGATTTTCTTGAAACATGAGGGGTAATTACTTGAAATTCCTCTAGTTAATAATGAGGTGGCTCTTCCCTAATATTCCATTTATTATTTTTTTTTCTTGTAGACATAAGTGGGCCAAGAATGAGGGAAAGGAAAAGAGAAGGGAACACTTTGGGCCATACTAGCTCATATTTGACATTATGAGGCCCAAGTTGAGGGTTTTCGGCCCATTGGGCCCTTCTTATAGATTTACGGTCCAAAGATGGTACAGGGATGGGGCTTACAGCCCAATGAAGTCCAAGAAGTTAGTTCACGGCCCAATAAGGCTCATGATTACAAGATGAGTGACTTTTGGCCTACATGATCCAAAATACTTTAGTTTCATGAATGTGGGTCCAATTAAAGCCTAATTAGGGTTCCAAGACCCAGAGTAATCAAATTGAGAGTTTATTGGCCCATTAGGCCCAATAAGAGCGTCCTGGTCCATCTTGAGGTGAAACGTGATATTTAGGGTTTCAGACCCATAGTTAAGTATAGGAGATGTATTACATTAGGTTTTAGAACTTCACTAAGGAGTTTTGATTCAAATGGATGATTTTAATTGAGCATAAAGTATAATATCCACTTATAGTACCAATCTTACAATAGTTGATGCTTACATGAAAACAAAATTTCCTAGCTAAAATGCTAGTTGTGACAGGAAAACTCTGATATTAAACATGTTTTGAAAATATTTTTTAAGCAATGATGATTGTGGATTGGTTTTAAAAGTTTAAATTTTTCATGAATTTTATGGGTGTTACAATTTTTGTATTATGTTTGCCCCATACATGTTTCCATATATATCATTACAAATACTCCATAGTCTGTTTTGTTTTTTGTTGTTTTGCATAACATATTGATTAGACTTAGTTGAAGATTTGGCTCTTCTAGGGCATGACATCTTGGATGTTTGATCTCCTGTAAATATGTTGTGAAGTATTTTCTCTATATAATAAAAAAAGAAGTAAGTTAGTTACATACGATTAAACATAGAAAAAATGTTATCAAGATTAAACATAGAAAAAATGTTATCAATATTTACAAAATCATATGTCATTACAAATGTTTATTAGTATTTATTTAATCATATTTTATTACAAATATTTTTATAATCACGTGTGATTACAAGTATCAAATAATGTTTTATGCTTCAATCACATGTGCTTTTTTATGTAATCACATGTGATTACAAATATTTTATTCAATCATAAAACATCAAATGTTACTTACAACATTTGTGAGTACAAGAATGTACTTGTTTTTTATTGTTGCCCCTTAGATGCTGTTGTGGAATATCACTATGTTTGCGTTTCTAAGATTAAAAAAAATAGGTACATGTGTGCTTCTCGACAAACAGGGAAGAATATCTACATTTAAATATGTGATTGTATGTTTAAGAAATATGTGACTACATTTATAAACATATATGATTGTAAGTTTAAAAAACAATATATATTACCTATGGTTGTGTCAGTTGTCTTATGTTCAGATCAAATGATGGTATCAGGCTCATCTCTTTGTTTTCTTTGTAATCCTCTATTGTTTTTTCATAAATAGAGTTGACCTCATGATCACAAGTAACTCCATTGTTTTTCATAAATAGTGTTGACCTCATCATCATTAAGTAACTATGATTCTGGAAATTCTATTGTCTTCCCAAGAATATTTGTTACAGTGTTCTCTATAGTTTTGTCAACATTGTCGAGATCTTCTTTGTTTGTTTTTTCTAAAAAAATAACACAAATGAAAAAAATTAGTATATTTTTGTAAAAAATATACAATGTGATTATACAAAAACATATCAACATTTATAGACAATATTTAATGAAGAGTTTCATATAATTTAAGCATATGTGATTATCTATTACATCGAAAAGACTTTTAAGATGTGCAAATTACATACAACATAATTTAAAATAATTAATACATAAAATGAAAAGTTTTCCTTCAATACAACATTTTTATTCAGATAAGTTGTCCTTCAATACAACATTTTATCAGATAAAGATATTTAGTACATTCTTCTTCGCCAACGTTTTTGACCATCAATTATGTGTATAATTAAAATATGTTAATAATCGTATATGATTGTACGAATATTATATATATATATATATATATATATATATATATATATATATATATATATATATATATATATATATATATATATATATATATAAACCTCCTCCAACGTTCTTTGTTTTTTTACCAGTTTTTCCTTCTCCAGCATTCTTCACTTCCAGATTCTTCCCCTGTACACCTGAATATAATTTAAAAAATTTATAATCACATTTGATTATAGCATAACTAATCATATCTACTTTATAAATGATCATATCTAACTTATATATATATATATATATATATATATATATATACACACACATATATATATATATATATATATATATATATATATATATATATATATATATATATATATTCTTATATTTACTTCCTTTAACAATTTGTGGTTGTTCACAAATTTATCCTTCTCCAACATTCTTCGAGTCCATATTCTTTCCCTCTACACCTGAATATAATTAAAAACAGTTATAATCATATTTGATTATAACATATGTAATCATATCTACTTTATAAATGTACATTGTTGTTTACCTTCTCCTTCAACATCTTGTTTTTCTTCATTATGTCAAATGATTTCATTATTCCAAGTAACTTGATCATTATCACCACTTTCATGTTCCGCACGAACTTTATGTTTCTCACCATCTGCATCTAATTAAAATATATAGTTAACCACATGTGATTGTACGAAGATATTTATAATAATTATATATGATTGAGAAAAATATACATATGTGATTATCCAAAGATATTTTTAATATTCAATGTTATTTACTAATAGATACTAGTTCTACTTGTTTTTTGAACATTATGTATTCCATTTTTTCCCTTATCATCAATACTTTTTTTACTACCTCCATCATGTACATTTCCATCCAAACCTGTATATAAATAAAATCTGTAGTTAATCACTTGTGATTCTATAAAGATATTTTATAATAATCATATATGATGCAAAAATTTATTATATTAGTTACCTCCTTATTTAGTATTCTTACTGCCTTCAACATTTTCATCATCATCATCATCATCAATTTTTTTTCTTCCTCATCATTAAAAAAATTGTCCATCATATATTTCAAATGATTGAATCTTACATGTGTTGGGAAGTTATTTACTTCATTTTCAATCAACAAACTGAACTTCCTACACTTTGCCATAATCATTTCTTCATAATTATGAATCAGTAATAACTTAAAGTTTATATTAGCATATATCATTAAACATTAAGACTAATAAAGTTTTTTTTTGTATAACTGCTATAATTAATTGTACACCCCATAGATATCTTCATCTACAAACTCTTCATTTAATTGTCATGTACCAAATTCCTTCAATATTTCTTTTATGTATATTTCTCTGAGCTTCATTTGCTTTGACGTCCAATGACAGATAATTGGATTTTTTCTTTGAACATTCATTACCAGTGAATGGACTCTATCTACATAAAGCAAAGGCAAAAGAAGAAATAATTATTATTACAATCATATGCTATTAAAAACATGATGAAATAAAATAGAAGTTATTAAACGTACCACTAAAAAAAGCATATGGTCCAAAAAAAATATTATTACATGGTCCAAATAAAATGACTGTTTGGTTTTAACCAAACAGTCAAACAAGTAGGAGCACCAATCAATGTTGCTTATGTTTGTTATCTTTGTTATGTAGTTTATGGGATATATGTTTGCTTTTTTAGCTGAGCTTGATTCTATAAGAGAGTTGATCAACAAAGAAATGAAGTTCATCTGGAAGTTCATATTCGCATTTTCGGAGGCGACAATGTTCATCTTTATCTCGTGAAGTCTTATCTTTTTTTTTTGTTATAAAATTGTTCTGACCATTCTTCATAAGTTATATCATATTCTTTTTGAAATGGAAGTTTTGAAAAAAAAATATTTCCCAAAGGAAATCCTAATATTTGATTGACTGATTATCTTGTCACATCAATCACAACCCCATTTTGAAGAACAATTTTCATTGTTGTCGGATTAAACTTCTCAAGAATAAAACAACTTAATGCCCCTGGGACTTAAGTCATCTTTATCCTTAATAGTTCCCTAAGACCCATATTCCTCTCACAATCTTTTTCAAGTTTGTTGAAACCTTGGATAACTGATAGTGAAGCTCCAGGTAAGCACGTATTATCAAATACAACAATGAATGATTTGAAATAAAATTTAGTGATTGATTTCAAAGAGTTATTTAACTGAAAAATAGGAAATATAATTACATGTGAGTGATTTATTTTATGTATATAAAAGATGGTAATCACATGTGATTATACCAGACTGTTTTCTGTTTATCTGTATAATCATATGTGATTGATTTCAATGATTTGTTTTTCAAATCATATATTATTTTATTCATATATAACATATGTTAATCATATTCTATTTAAAACAAAATTTATAAAAGTTGTTATTCACCAAGTTATACCTATTTCTGATTGTATTGAATTGCTTCTTCACAATCTTCTTCCTTCTTTTATTAATCTCCATTGTTTCAGAACCTAAATCTTCATATTCAGAATCTAAATCTTCATGGAAATTCTTAACTTGAACTTTTTTTAATTCTTTTTGCTTTTCTGGTACATTCAAAGTTGTTTTGTAAATCATATGTGAAAATCATATGTTAATACATTTATAATTAACCAACAAGTTTATAGTAAAGTAATAATAAGAAAATAAAAATGATTAAACAAATTCTTAATAAATAAGCATATATTATTCAACACACATTATAGTCACATTTTATTGAAGTAATAAGTTTTCCAAACAAGTTTTAATTACATTTGATTAAATAAGTTTAATCCTAATTATCCCGTCGTCGTGTTTTTCTTTTAACCTCTTTTCCGTTGAGTCTTCTTCACTTACTACTGTTGCTTTTCTTTTAGTTTTTCCTGAAACATATAAATATAGATATAAATAAAAATCGATAAAACAATGTACTTATAATAAATAACATGTGATTAAATGTATACAATATGCTAATACATCTAAAGTTGTGATTGAATTATACATTTATCTTTCTTTTCTTTGGATATTTTCTCAGTTTCTTGTTCTTTTGTAACCTTTTTTCCTTTATCTTCACGGTTCTATGAAAAGATATATAACCATAAAATTACATATCATTAAACCATATAAGCATTTAGTATTCATATAAGATCATGTCAAAGATCATATGCTAATCACATGTGATTGAGTTATACTTTTGTCATGTTTTTGTTTAGACTGCTTTTTTGTTGTTTCTTCTTTAATGACTCTTTTTCTTTTTCCGTTATATTTTTCTGAGATATATAAATATAGATATAAATCACAAACTATAAAACAATGTTATTATAATAAAACATACATTGTTATTTGATAGATGTTAATCACATGTGATTATATATCTTTTGTATATATATAAAAAAGATCGTAATCACATTTGATTAAAAAATAGTGTGTTATGTTTATGTGTATAATCATATTTGATTGAATTATACCTTTCTCATTCTTTTCTTCCGTTCTTCTCTCTATTTCTGCTAGTTCAATCTCCTTTTTCCCCTTTTCTCCTTTTACGTAGGATTTTTTTAGATATAAAAATACATATATAATCAGAAAATCACAAAGTTAATTTCATGTGATTATATATCTTTTGTATATATAAAAGATTACAATCACATATGATTAAAAAAGAGTTGGTTATGTTTATATATATAATCATATTTGATTGAATTATATCTTTATCATTCTTTTCTTCTGTTCATCTCTCTATTTCTGCTGTTTCACTTTCCTTTTCTCTTTTTCTCCTTTTTGTTTTGGATTTTATAAGATATAAAAATACATATATAATAAGAAAATCACAAAGTCAATTTTAATCACATGTTATTAAACAAAGTTATGATAAACAAATACACATTGTTTATAATATATTTTAATCACATGTTTAACAAATACATAATATATAATTATGATTTAACCAAAATATGATAAATAAGCATATAGTGTTATGTTTATATCCATATAATATATTTGGGTTCATATTTTTGTTGGATTAGTGTCTAAGATCGTAACTATATTTGGTGTGTACTTGACCCGGTTATGCATGGTCCTTTTGGGTTGCGTTCACCAAAGTAACTTGACAGGATGATTTATGGAGAAAGATGATTAATTATGATTTATTAATATATTATATGAATAATATATTAAAGGAGAAATTATATTGTTTAATTAATATTAGTTAAGAATTAATTGATAGTTAGTTTTGTGACTAAAAGACATTAATTAAACTTACGGGACTGGAATTGTAATTATAAGATAATTGCAATTGGGCTATGGATCACCTTGGAACATAGGTTGGACGAATTCTATGGGAAGCCCGTAAGGAATTCGTCCAATGGGTGTTTTAAAGGGAGTCCATGGGCTACTTAGGGCCTAAGCAGTCAAATTAGGGTTTCCTAGTTGAAAACCCTAATAGCCTCACTATATAAAGACCCTTATAGCCCCAAAAACGAGGGGAACTCATTTGGAAGAACCCTAGGTCTTTTTTGGTGCTCATCCTCCTTCTCATAAGTCATTCTCTTGTTTGTGGTGTTTTTAAGCCATTAGAGGAGTAACACTTGTGACTTTAAGCTCCAAAGACAAGAAGATTTAAGCCATTGAAGAAGTGGTAATCATCTAGATCTGTTCTTATGTGATAATTTTGAAATGCATATGCTAGATTAGGGTTCTTGAGTCTTGGATGAATTGCATGTACAATAGAGAAACCTAGATCCAAGCATTAGGGTTTGCATGAGCACATATGATGTTCTTTTAGCTCAAACCCATCAGTAGTATCAGATCCAGGTTGGTTTCTATTGTATTGATGCTTAGTGTTTCATTCTTGATTGTAAAGTCGAGTTTTTGGCCATCTGCTTGACAAAATCGTCGAGTCCCAATGTGGACTCGTCAAGTAGGATGAACTCGGTGAGTCCATATGGTGACTCGGCGAGTCTGGCTGTCAGACAGACGGATTTTCGGATTTTTTTTTGCCTATTTTGACTTAGGATAATTGCCATAAGTGTTTCAAATTAATAAAATACGAATTTTATTAATTCCTTATGATTATCTTTGTCAAAATAAAAGATTTTGGTCATCTAATTAGATAATAGTTACCTTGTTTGGTAAATGTTAAATTATTTGAATTATTTGGTCAATTATCTTACATGAAATTGGATTAGGTAAAAAACTAGATAAGATTTTGAGCTTAGAAAGTTATGGTAGATTTGTTAGGAATATTTCATTACATAGTTTTTCAGTTGATTTTGCATTGTAAGGACACGTTTTCCGCTGCTTTTATGAATAAAATAATTTTTTGATTTGTCTTATTTATATATATCCTTGCAAGGAAATCGTTGTGAAAAATTGATGTTTTTGTATTTCTATAAATGGATGTGATTCTTAGTTATGTTATTTATGGTAGTGTCAAAATTTTCTAAGTAAGGAAATATTCCCATCACCCAAGTTTCAATTGGACAGAAACTTGGAATCATACAACTTGTATTGTGTGATGTATGAAAATCTTCGTACTTATGAAATTAAGACTAGTTCCTTGATCACACAAGTATGTGAGTCAAGTGATGGACTAAAGGACTAGAACACAATGTTGTGCACTAGTTAAGTCCACCACAAATAACAATAAGACTATTCGTCATAATTTACTAAAAGTCTAGTAAATGTGGTTATACTTACAAGATTAAGTGTAATTTTGAATCATTGAAAAGTTTCAATGAATGGAAGAACGAATAAGAAGAATCATTTAGGCAGAAAGATAAAAGTTTCTCCAATCTACGAAGAAGGGAGAGTACTTTTGTATCAGTTTTTATGATCGTCTTAATTATTAAGAACCATATCACAATTGACCCTCTAAGGACATATTAGTGCACTAGTATGGCTAAGAAGAGGAACCGGAAATTGTTAAAATGGTTAAATCAAAAGGATGAGTCATACTTTGTTCCAAAATCAAGTCATAGAGTAGTACTCCAAGATTGTGAATTGAGTGACACATCTTAAGAAGTTCTAACACACTCATCAAATGTGAAGTAGAAAATTGTTTTTCTTACAATTACACGTTTGAAATTGGTAAATTGTGATGTCTTTGATAAGACAAAGACCAACTAATACCAATTGTGTGTAGTATTTGTCTTGATAAGAAACCACACTAACTCTTGAATATTTGTTTATCAATAAATGTTTCTTGATAAGAGAATCTAATATGTCAAGAGGTCAGTGGGAGTCTAAAGATCTTGAAAAGTTTCAAGACCTAATCAAGAGTAAACCTATTAAACACTAGCACACGACTTGAGGATTGTAACCTATCGTGTTGACGTGTTTTTATTTTTGTGGCAATCCAGTTGAGTTGATTATGCATATGAGTTTTACAGGTTCTCAATAGGTTTCATAAGGGCAAACACCTTGTTCAATGAAAGTACATTGACTGGCATAAAGTGAGCTGCTAAATAACTTGGAAGCAATGATGGGACCCTTGTTGGAAAGAAATTAAGAATGAACAAGTTATGTCCATAAGAGTTTGAATTTGTCACAAACATTATGTTATGATTATGCTTATGACAAATTTGCATGGATAGGAACACATGCACCATAAAATCTAAGTGTCATAAGGTTTTTCTCCTTCATGAAAATGTTTGTGAGGAAACGCTTTCACTAAGAGAGATTTTAAGGAGATAGAGATTATGTAAATTGCATTATCAAATTCGATTATGATTATGACATCCCTCTTCGTAGTTTGAATTGTGAGATTTGGAAATTAGTTTGAACATTTGGGACTTGGTGATATAAGTCCTGAATTAGTTTAGATGCACATGTGAGCTGTCTAAGGAAAGGTGTGTGAGTTTGAGAAGCTTAGATAAAGGCTTATCGAAGCACATCGTATTGGAAATATGAACTTAGGAAGTCAATAAGTATTGTCTTTAGAAGTCCAACTATTTTCTGAATACGTGTCAAAGTTAGTGGGAGTATAAATGTTATGCTGGAATGGATATAATCATCATGTTAGTGGGAGCATGATTATTATTTTAAGTATTGCAAGTTGACAATATTAATTATAGAAAAAACAAAAGTTTCACTTTGCAAAGTTGCAGGGGTTGAAAAGTTGTTTTTGCTATAATTAAGGGAGAGAATGTTATACTTAGTTTCCAATCTATAAGCTTAGATCGAGAACTTTTAATTGAATTTAGTCAAGGATATATTTATTATTTGCATTCTCAAAGTTCGATTATGATTACAGCATCCCTCTTCATAGTTTGAATTTTGAGAACACGACAAATACAAATATTATGACAATATTATAGCAAGAAACTGGTAAAGTATCACGTTTTTCATTATGAATCGTATCTCATACACTTCGGGTATAGGATTGATTGCATATGCTGTAATATTCGACCGTTCTAAAATTTTCCAAATGTCTAGGGCATTTAGAGGGAAAAAGGGAATAGAACCGGATTTGACTAAAATAATTAAACAACTGTCAAGGACAATCTAAGGTTCGCCAAAGATTGATCGCTTGTGGACAGTTGGAAGTATACTAATGGATGGACCATATTGACTTTATTATGAATAGATAAGACTCTATTTAGAATGAGTTTTTATATGGAAAATATGGAAATGTTTCCTTATTGGGAGTTGGACGTTAAGAATCTATGTTAGAAACTTCTATGCAAGAAGGATGTTCAAAGGAATGTACTTTGAATGTGAGACTTCATGACTATGGAATTATCTTGTAACATTCTCTAATAGAGCACTTTGTAATTTCATTGGCAAAGTCTTGGTGACTTTGATGCTATGATATTACGAAATGGCCGTTGCATAAAATGTTAGAATCTAACATATTCTATAAGTGGCAAGAATTTGGTATTCTCACACTTGAGGTAAGGATTGGTAATTGTGAAATGAGTGTGATTGAAAATGTTATTCAATTATATACTATTTCACAAAGTAAAGACCATAGGAAAACATAGTGTGCATGATATGAGCATAGGACAATTGTTGTTATAATTCAAGTAAGAAGTTGATTACCCGAAACAACAAATAATGAGTAATCAATATGGTGATTAAATAAAAGGTGTTTTATTTATACTCAAAAGTTTGGGGGCCATATAGGATTAGTATTATTTTTGTGTTTCACTTTGCATGTTTTGGCTTCCCGAATAATAAGATTATTCAAGCCCTCCACAGTCACTCATTCTTTGGAAGTAGGAATGAAAGAAGACTGTCATGAATCCATCTGTAGATTGACTAAAGCGTTTAGTCATAGCACAAGTTTGCTACAAAGTTCCTAAGTGTTGCTATAAGATTAGAGTATTGGATTAAACCCACGCTCACTTGGATCGCTTCATGGATTCTATCACGAGTGATTGGTGAGACCATAATATCTTATATTCTTGAAACTGAGATGTGTGACTTGTATCTTACGAGTCGGTTACACATTGATCATATGTAAACGAACCAGTAACTTGGTATTATAAAACGTATTGTTGTGTGTGATTCGGTGAGTGAGTACAAGCGAGCATTGAGTCGAAGTTTATCCGTTCCTTTTACCCAAAGTGGGATAAAAGCGATAACTGTGGGGCCCTTGATGATTTAGTGATGACACCCTAAGCGCTTGGCCAAGTCGGGACTAAGTTGATGTGTTCAACTGTAGTTTGTTGTCAGTCGTCATAAATCGGAAATTGGGAAACAACACATGAACAGAGAGTATGATTAAAATCCACGTCTCAGCTCATACGATATCTAGAAAGGAGGAATATATGAGCCCTTATCTAAAGGACAAGTTGCTGATAAGATCAGAGTTCGACAGTGTCTTTGAGAGCTATGATTGATAATCGGATTGTACTTACATTATAGTTACTAGACTTATCCAAGTGGGAGACTGTTGGATTAGTGTCTAAGCCCGTAACTATATTTGGTATGTATTTGACCCGGTTGTGCATCGTCCTTTTGGGTTGCCTTCACCCAAGAAACTTGACAGGATGATTTATGGAGAAAGATGATTAATTAAGATTTATTAATATATTATATGAATAATATATTAAAGGAGAAATCATATTGTTTAATTAATATTAGTAAAGAATTGATTGATAGTTAGTTTTGTGACTAAAAGACATTATTTAAACTTAAGGGACTGGAATTATAATTATAAGATAATTGCAATTGGGCTATGGATCACCTTGGAACATAGGTTAGACGAATTCTATAGGAAGCCCACAAGGAATTCGTCTAAGGCGTGTTCTAAAGGGAGTTCATGGGCTGCTTAGGGCCTAAGCAGTCAAATTAGGGTTTCCTAGTTGAAAACCCTAATAGCCTCACTATATAAAGACCCAGATGGCCCCAAAAATGAGGGGAACTCCTTTGGAAGAACCCTATGTCGTTTTTGGTGCTCCTCCTCCTTCTCATAAGTCATTCTCTTGCTTGTGGTGTTTGTAAGCCATTAGAGGAGTGACACTTGTGACTCTAAGCTCCAAAGACAAGAAGATTCAAGCCATTGAAGAATAGGTAATCATCTAGATCTGCTCTTATGTGATAATTTCGAAATGCATATGCTAGATTGTGGTTCTTGAGTGTTGGATGAATTGCATGTACAATAGAGAAACTTAGATCCAAGCATTATGGTTTGCATGAGCACATAAGATGTTCTTTTGGCTCAAACTCATCAATTTTCACTATCACCTACGTCTCTTATATAAAAATAACAATATTGAATAAAAAAATGTATTGGTAATGTGAAATTGCAAAATTGATACAATATAATATATTCTTTTATAATATGTTCAAAATTAAAATAATAAATGCTAATAAAACTAAATTGACTTTTATTTAAACAATCATTAATTGACATGGTGGATATAACATTAGATTTTCTTTTATTCTTAAATAATTATCTTTACTTTTATGTATCTTATAGTAGGTAGAATCCATTTCGTGTTCAAATCCGTTAATTATTATAATAAAACAATAATGAAAAAGAGATAATTTTTCTACCTATTAATTTGGTAAAAAAGAGATATTACAAAGTTAAATGTATAGATATCTCAAAATAATATTAATATATGAAAATGTTTAATTTGCATGATTATGGACTTTATGCTAATTCACGTTTTTGTTTTTTTATTTTTTAATTGTATTACTTATAGATTAAATATATTTAGTAGTTAAATGTTATATAACATAAAAAAAGGATTCGCGATTATTGTAGAAAGTATTCATCTAATCATAGTTAAATTTTAGTTTAATTATATCAATCATTGTAATTAGAATGTAAGGTCCTATAAATAGCACATTACGTCTAGTAAAATAATAATAAAAAAGAATAAAGGGATTTATATTTGTCATTGATATTGTCATTACTTGTGACAATTAAATAAAAATGGAAAAACAAGAAAATGAAGGTCTAAACATTTGGTCTAGTAAAATAATCTTTATTTATTATTGTACCAGGTATTACAAGAGTTTTTAGAAAAAAAAACACAAAAATGTAAAGGTCTAAATATTTAAGAAGTTTAAATTTATAAAAACATAACAAAAATATAAAATTAATAACTTAAATTGTTTTAATTTATAATTTAAACAAATAATTTAGATAAATAAACAACGAAAATGAATAGGGTTATAATTTATGAATTTTCAAATTAGAAGCTAAACCCATTAATAAAATTAATATTCATTTATTATTATATTTATTGCAATTATTACATTTAAATATTATTATTAAAATAGAAAAAAGCATAAATTGACAAGTGGATAAAAATTAACTTAAAGAGTAAATTACACGAATGGTCCCTATGGTTTAGGGTAATTTGCGCGGTTGGTCCTTAATTTATTTTTTTAACTCGGAAGGTCCCTACTATTTTTTTTTTGTTATGTGCTTGGTCCCTGTCGTATCTAAAAAGACTATTTTGCCCTTGATTTTTTAATTTCTTTAATTAAACACCCCCCCCAACCACACCCACATCACCTATTCTTACATATCCCACCATTTTCCCTATTAAAATATTAATCTTTTTAGGTAAGACAGGGACCAAGTGTGTAACAAAAACAAACATTAGGGATCAAGCGCGTAACAAAAACAAACAGTAAGGACATTCCGAGTTAAAAAAATAAGTTAGGGGACCAAGCACGCAAATTACCCCAAACCATAGGGACCATTCGTGTAATTTACTCTAACTTAAAGTAACCATAAAATTACATGTGACAAAATGAATAATAGTATGACATATGACAAAAAAATCCTTATTTATTAAGGTTATATATATATATATATATATATATATATATATATATATATATATATATATATAAGGAAGGGTTCAATTGAGAGAAAAAAAATTGAGAACGAAGAAATGAATATGGGTCACTCATTTCGAATCTGTTGTTCTGGGCCGACGGAACAGGTCATATTGATATATGAATAAGTGTATTCATATATGAATACGTATATTATATATGAATAAGTATAACAGAAGTTATTATTCATATATGAATATAACGACGGTGGGTGGTGGTAGTTGGTGGCGGAGGGAGGAGATGTATTCATATATGAATACATTTATGTTTATATTTATATATGAATATTACTCATCCTCCATCGGCCCGTTATGTCAGAGCGTTTTTCGGAAAAAATAAATGAGTGGCTGAGAATGATTATCACATTCTCAATATTTTTATTTTCTCAATTGAACTTATTAGGGGTGTTCGTTTGCAAGAATCGGTTTGATACAATCCAATTAAGTGAATCCAAATTGATTTTAATTTTCAAAACATGGATCCAAATAATCCAAATTAATTTCAAATCCAATCCAATCCAACCAAATTATAATTCGATTGCATCGTTTTTATAATTCAATTTTATAAAATCGAAACATTTTAAAACCATATATAATTGAAATATTAGCCAAATTTATAGAAAAAACAAACAAATTATTTAATTGTGGTTTAAATGAGCAATGAATGCAGGCCTTTGATTCCTTTTTCAATAAAAAAAAGTTTAAAATTTATAAACAACTATTAAAATATATATTATAGTTTAATATTATATAGATAAATTATTTTTTAGAGAAAATGCATATCAAAGTTTTTTAATCTATTTGAAAAATAAGTAAATTAATTAATAAAAAACTATAGATATATTAAAAATATATAAATAATCATTTTTTATTCGGTTTTTTTGGACTATTTGGTTCTTATTTTATAAACCAAAATCAATCTAAAATCTAAAATAATAATTTGGTTTTGTTGAAAACCAATCAAAAAACCTGAATATTAAAACCAAATTGTCTAATCCAAATTTTCCAATTAGTCAATTCAATTTTATCTTAATGGTGAACATCCTTTGAACTTTTATATATATATATATATATATATATATATATATATATATATATATATATATATATATATATATATATATATATATATATTAAAAGAAGGTAAATGATAAATAAAAATATAGAGATGAGCTAATAAATGTTGACGATTTTAATGTCACCAGAACATTTATGTAATTGGAACTATATATGAGAAAAATGTATACAGATCAAAGGAGTATCTAGATCTCCTCTTAGATGGGCGGATGCGAATCTGGATCTATCAACGGAGCAATTCCATTCCAGTCGTAGTCTCAATCCCATATTCAATGTGCCGTCTCCGCCGTGTCTGACCCCCTCAATCTTTCTATCCGGAGTGAGTCAGGCGGCTAAGCCTTTCATCCTGATAAAAGAAAGAGTTTTCCCACCCTCCATAAATGGAATCGGTTTGAGTGAATTACTTACCGCAGTCAAAGCCACTGTAAACTCTATCCAATTTCTAACAATAAATTATTCATATTTTCGTATATATACTAACAATAATACGGAGGTAATATACATGATATTTCGATAACAAACCAGAATAAATTATTTTTTTTGTTATTATGACTGACATCAAATCATTTGCTTCACTAATTTCTAGGGGTTCGGATTTTTCGTAAATACAAATTCAAAAAGAATAAACCAAGTGAATACCGCTTTAATTTAATACCAAAATGTAGGAAATGGTGTGGCAGCTTTTTAAATTATTAGTATGTTGCTTTATTACAAAAGTGGAATTGTGATATACCATCCATCCTTTCTTAATTACTTTTTTTAATCATCAGTTTGGCCTTTTTCTCTCACACACACAAAATATATATATATATATATATATATATATATATATATATATATATATATATATATATATATATATATATATATATATATATATATATATATATATATATATATTTGAAATAACTAAAATGATTGTTCCAAAATCAATCCTACATGCACACAATAGATAGTAGAAACATATGAACCTAACTATATATATATATATATATATATATATATATATATATATATATATATATATATATATATATATATATATATTTGAAAGATCAACAATGAACTCCAATTATAGGAGCAAACCAACGAACCTAATAATATCCTTCAGATTTAATTGATTTGTTGATTCCATCAAAAAAAACTTACCGTAACAATCGTTTGATTTATTGAGCATTCAATAGTATAAGATTATTATTATCAATCGTAATAATTTACAGATTTTGGAGCGAACATTAACTTTATGATCAAATATATTTCTGGAACATAATGAATTGGCAATTAAAGAGATATAACAAAAACTAGCAAAGATATATACATACCTAAACTAATATGAAAGAGATTTTTAATTACGTCTGTTGATTGACTCACTTCTACTGAACAGCGGGTTATAGAGATTGAGTTAAAAATTGATTATATTGAAATTTCTAATTCAAGTGATTGAAGTTAATTACTAAATCTTATTTCTAGTAATCGTTTACATCCTCTTATTCGATTGCTTTTTACATGCGATTTTTATGTAAAAAAATACTTTTACAACAAAATGATAATTTCTATGCATCAAACATGAGCATAGTTTTGTTTCTTCTATATTCAAAATTTGAGCGGGACAATTTGAAACACCAAATGATATTTTAGATTCAGTTTACATTTCATACATATCATAATATTTAAATACAAATATTGGATCACGCATTGATGAAAATTATTCTTTGTATTCTAATGAACATATAATTTTTATGTAAAATAAACATTTACAATACAAAGACAATTTATATGCATCTAACAGATGCATCGTTTTCACTTTACATATACATTGTATTGATGTATATGTTTTTTCACATGGTCTCTTAACATCAAATTTACAATACACAATGTTCTTTATTAAAACGATAGAAACCTTCTATTGCATTATTCAATCACTAAAAACTCACAGATTTCACTAAAAACAAAGAGATTAGGTATGCCACATCATGTGTTTGATTTTCATTGTATTCAACATTTAACATTTTATTGGTATGCACCATTAATATGGGTTGTATTTTTGCAACAGAAATCAAATGTCTATTAGTTCTATTTATTTATTGGACACAAACCCCTGAGTTGAAAATTATAAACCTGGACAAAAATGGCCAAATGTTCCGTTTTGTAAACATGGACATAAATGTCATTGAGTTAAATTTAGCACTTGAACACACTTTTCATGCTTTAAAGTTGGACATAAATGTACTCAATAGGGTCTTAATTCATCACAACTAAAACATGTACTTCTTTTTGATTAATTTTAAAGTCTAAAACTATGTTTGGCGTACTAGCTGAAAAGCTAGCTGATAAAAAATAACGTTTGGTAAAATTAGCTGAAAAGCTAGCTGAAGTATATAAAATTACATAAAATGACATGTAATAGTATGTGTTTCTATAATAAATTAAGGGGTGTATTTGGAAATTTTTAAAAAAACTCATAAAAAGCTAATATAGGTATGCCAACTTCGACGCCTCACTCTATATCATGTCGATGTATGCCAACTTCGACGCCTCTATAATCATGGTTCGACTTAGTGCAACCGTGTGTAAATTCCTAGTGCTGTGTAAAAAAGAACTTTCACCATAGCCATTTCGGCAAATAAAGGATCTTCCGAACCTAATAATAAAACCTAATGCGATCCGTCAGACGTCTCCCTTATCTAAAACTTTCCGAAATACCCCTGAGTAGGGTATCGCGCGCTGTTAACCAACCCTTTCTTAGATAGATAGAACCCGAAGCGATAGACACCGTAGGTATTTCAGAAGACGATAACCACTCGAAACCTACTCCGTAGATCCCTCAGAAAGACCCTTCGCACCTCACAATCAGGTTCGTGAATCAAGAGGATAGAACTCATGGGACTGACTACTATAACTGAGTATATGCATAAGGGTGGTATATAATTGAGATCAAAAAGATTTAAGATGTGTGCTTCCTCCCTACTCCCTATTCCTCATTGGGTTGTGGGTCTGGGGTGGAGTCGCACAACTGAACATCCTGCCGACCTCAATTATATACAGCTTGCATACACCAAGTACTAGTGGTTAAGCCAAGTATGAGCTTTGCCACGAACCTCATAGTAAAATCCTTCATCCATCCCATAGAATAGGAACTAGAGTCAAGAGAACCACTGCGGGTTGAGCTACTATAATGACCACAAATCTGAAATTTGTTGTCATCCCGGTTAAGCCAATATAGTAGCTAACACCCTCAGTTGGTAAAGAAATCTGAGTCGTAAGAGTCAAGGACATTGACTACGAACCATCCATTCACGCTTAATCCCATGAATTAATCATCTCAGCGGATATCCCGGAAACCTGGAAGCTGCGATGAGTTAAACTCTGAGAAGAGTGGATGAGGAGACTAGAAGTTCCGAGTGACGAAACTCTATACTTCTAGACCAAATCTAAATCAAGGAAACTCAGAACCACCGGAAGAGTAGTTGCGGAAGATGCTCTCACTCCTCAGGCACTTCGTCCACCCTATTATTGACGAGTAGTGCCTAGGACACTCCGCCTCCTCACATGGAAGAAGTCACCGTCGCCCTGTAGATGATAGACTGCATTCTTCGAAGTGAATACTAGAATGCCAAGAACCATGGGATAACCCCCGCAGCCAAGAATGCTTGTATAAAGTACAAAAGTAGGTGGCATTAAGCCTTATAACCCTGATCCCGAAGAGATTATAGACTTGACATCAGTCTAAGTGTTAGTCGATGGGTTATACAAGAGCACGCGCTTTCTGCAACTGAAATAATCCGACGCCTTAGAGGATAGGGCATGTCTTGGAGATTCATTGGACTACTAGGTGTTCCAAGAATACTATCTCACACAAAAATAGTAGAAACACCTCCCGAGATAGACTAACAACCCAGAAAATCTCTAAGGGCTAAGTTAGCCCGAACAGAGACTACTATCCATGAAACAACGAAGCAAGTAAGAGCATGATTCCTTCCAAGTTAAGAATCATACTGTGAAAGCATCTGTTAGAAGAAGAAGAAATCTAAAACCCTCTAACCATCGTCTGGTAAAACCATATCTCACCGACTTTAAGAATTTCCGATAGTAACACCTCAAGAATCAGAAGTGCAGATCCATTTTGCACTATGTTGAGATAGATGCCACGAAACCAATTACATGCCAGTGTGTAGCCAATACATCCGATGATCCAGAAAACCTCCAAAAGCCAATTAGTAACAAACACCCGAGGATAACCCGAGCCTTTTAAGAACCAACCCGAAGAACTACACCACCGGTATGAGAGAACGTTTGGAACTTCAAAATGGCGATCACGCCAGTGATGATCCCACCATAGAAGTACATAATGTTCTGAGAACTGAAAAGCTCCATCTTTCCAAGAGCTTAGGACCATCTGAGATTCTTTATAAGAATTGGTCCAACCTTTGTCAGACCACGACTACTTTCGGAATTCCATAAGTTTCACCCCAAATCGATCCACATCTTAGACTTGAAAAGGTACTTGCCCGACGTAACTCTCGAAATTCCACTTGTGTTGATAACGATCATTGGGAATCCTAACTTCGTAGAAAAACCTCTAGGAAATCGTGGACCGAAAGGTCAAGCGAACGAACCAAATCCGCATCCTACTAGTGAAGGTTCGCTGGAACGCCAAGCGAAGGCCGGAGTTCACTTGGGAGTGCGAGGACCAGCCGAATAGGAAGTACCCCCATCTCTCTACCCGATTGTTCTTGCCTACTACCTTGCCTAAACTCTAATTTCGGTACGAAATTCCCTCTAACGGGGGGATGATGTGACAACCCAAAATTTCCGTTTATTTTAGTGTCGTAATTAAGCACGTCAAAAATTAGCCAAATTTATCCCAAAAATATTTTTGGCCGGAATTAATCCCGTTGGAATATTTTAAATAATATTCGTCAAGCTAACCAAAAATAAGGAGGTATAATTTAAAATTTGTCGTGTTTAACGGAAGTCACGAAAAAAACCCCGTTTACGGTTAGCGTTGGGTGGACCCCCACCCAGGCTGTAAACTCAACCCTATATAAGGGTTGAGTGGGTTTCATTCCAACCTTTTCACACCTTAGGAGCCTTCTCTCTCTACTTTCTCTCTCTACAAATCGGGTTTTGGTCAAAAATCGACCCTTCGAGCTTCAAAACGGTAAGTTAACCTTCGTAACTTGTTGTTTAGCTTATCACACTTGCAAATTCGTGGCTTAAACATCCAAAAACCCCAAGAACAAGAGTTTATAGTTTGGGAACATCCCAAAACCGTAAACACCTTGAAAGAGGGTTTTGATGCCCAAAAACCCTCCCAAAACCTTTCCAATGCTTAGTTATGACTTGGGGACTTGCACATATGAGCTTAGAACACCAAAACCTTGTCTTTTGAGGAGTAAACATGAGTTTACGGCCCAAGAACACTATTGGACCGTAAACCCCTCTCCGTGAACACCTCTTAAGGTGTTAAAATTGCCCATAAACACTTTCTATGGCTTGGAATGATGTCTAGAACCAACCATCATTGCATTAGGGACCTTAAACTTGAAGGAAACCATGAATCTAGGAGTTTACGGCCGTAAACCCCCCAAGGATTGGTCCATGGGCCGTAAACTCCCTTAAAGTGGTCAAATGGTGCCCTAACTTCCTTCTATGGCTTGTACATTGGACTAGAACCTTGCATGCATAGCCTAGAGCCACCAAAGCACAAGTGAAATGGACAAACATGAGTTTACGGTCGTAAAGTCCCAAGGGAGTGGTCCAACGACCGTAAACTCCATAAAGTGTCCATTTTGAGCCCCAAATCACTTCCATAGCCCTTGAATCAACCCTAGGACCTTTCCTTGTAAAGCATGAAGCCTTAAAGCACACAAATACACAATTCCCCTGAGTTTACGACCGTAAACTCATGGGGGATATGGTTCCAAAACCGTAAACACCACAAGACTCTACCATTTGAGGAGTAAACTCCAAAGTGAGACTATACTCTCCTTATATGCAACCATGGGTACTCCTAGCACTTGTAGTAAAGTGTTTTTATGTAGCAGGACATCTTTACTTGCTTAATTAGTTATTAAATGACTAATTGGATACTTAAATGTATCATTACATGTTAAATAGGATTCGCGTGTGTGGTCAAGTCCTCACTTGACACTTAGCATCCTATACCATCCGTTCATCAGAATCACCCACGTCAGGTGAGTTCATACCCCTGAATTAACCTTTTAAATGATTTTAAATGCTTTTATAGGGGGAATACAAGTTGAACTATACAGTTATTAGATAAATCACATGTGATTAATAACTGTATAGCAAAATAGATTTTGCATGTTAAACTGTTTATCCAGATTAAAGGTTTCCAAATCATGTTTTCGAATCTTGTTAAAGTATGAATATCCCTTTTTAGATCATTAAAGGTTATCCAAAGTTTTTCAAAGTTTGTTTACTTAAGAGACATCCAGTCGTGATTTCTTATCAAAGGTTTTCTTCACTTAAACCGCTTTATACAAATCCTTTTTTAAAGTTGTTACGAAAGGTTTTTCAAAGGATTTCCAAAGGTTTTCAAAGCTTTTTTTACAAAATGACGTCAAGTCATAAATTCTTATTTTTAAAGGTTTTCCAAAGGTTTTACCAAAGTTTTCTTCTATGCTTCTATTTCGTTAAATGCATGCCTATAGTTGTATAGTTATATAAATAATGTTTAAAGGACTTAGGAAGCCTAGTTCGCCCTATTTCCTTTTCCTCGTTGGGATGTGGTCTGGTGGGTATCGGTTATCCGTCCGAAGGTCGTTTAAACATTAATTATATATCATATATACATATATGGACATAAAATCTCTCTCTCTCTCTCTCTCTCTCTCTCTATCTCTCAGCCAATTCATCACCTTGAGTAGTACAGGCATCCTTCTATTATTCATGTTTCTGGAACCCTGGTAACTATTATAGGAATAGTTAGGAGACTCTCTCTCTCTCTCTCTCTCTTTTACTTTAGAATGTGACACACTACTACTCTCTACGACGCTTCATTGCGTCAACGCCGTGTAACCAGAGTCTCCGGGAAGGAGAGCGAACATCATGAGTATAGATCTATACGTGACTGACACTCCCACAGCCAGACTACTAGCTACAGTCCGCGCCGGTAAGGCCCATGGGTGACATAATGCCACTACCTCTATTGCCACTACCTCTATGCGTGACCTGGAGGGTCATCAGATGCTTTATCGTCGATCAACATGGTTACATACGGGTTCAGATTCACCCTTTTTTTTAGACTTTGCTAGCTGTATCGTTCACTCAATACTGTCTGGATTCTGTATTTTCTTGTTTTAGACTTTGCTAGTTGTATCGTTCACTCGATATTGTCTGGAGTCTGTATTTTCTTGTTTTAGACTTTGCTAGCTGTGCCGTTCATTCGATACTGTCTGGAGTCTATGCTTCCTTTTGTCAGACTGAGCCAGGCGTATCATTCATTCGATACTCTCCTGGAGTCTATGTTTTCTTTGTTTTAGTCAGCAGTGTTATTTCTGAGGCATATATATTATTTTCCCCTAGTATTTTTACTTATGATTTTCTCATTACTCTGTTAAAGTCAATTCTGTATTTAGTAATGATAGTAATTTGGGGAAAACTACTCCTTAAAACATAAATCGGTCGGGTCTTGGTAGAAGACTGCTTTTATTTAGAAAATATAGGATTTTCTGGAAAGGACACTAATACACCGTAGATTCTAAACTACTATCTTTCATAAAGTTATTTTGAATAAAAATGCATAATTATACAAATGACACTTGATGAGTTTGTAAAACTCTTGATCGATTGGATCTTATAGCAGGCGAATCAAGAATGTAAAAACAGTTAGACAAAAACACAAGAATGAATCTGAATGAGTCGAATGATTCTATTAACTCAATCCTCAGCAGAGCTCGATGAAGAAATTCCGCTGTAGAGGATTCTAGGGTTACAAAAGATAAGAATGTAAAACGCTTATAAAAATCTCTATAAAATCTTACGTTCTAGAATGCATGCAAGCATCTATAAATAATAAACCCTACAAAGAACTCACGGATGGACAGGCCCATACCGGAGACAAAACTGGACTATCTAACGAGCCCAAAGACGCAACACTAACTGGACCTAACAATCTCCCCCTTTGCGTCAAATGGAGCGAGACTATCACTTCTTCTTGCTAGGTCTAGCTGCCGGAACCTTCTTAGTGGTATCAAACAGACGAGGGATAAGAGCGAGGATTGTCTGTCTGAAGAGAATGTACCACTAAATCATATCATCGAAGTACTTCTTGTCATCAGCTGAGTTTTGCTTGCAACGATGAATGATACCCAAAACATGTTCCAGGCATGCAGTGTGTAGAGATGTTTGTCTGCCAAAGCGAGCAGACATTTTTGGCCTTCGTTTCTGGTAAACATAACAGAATTTCTCTTCGGGTCTATCTTCCCCATCTGCATCATGTTCAGATCACTTGCTGAGCCAACAGGAGAAATAGTAGGCTTTTTCTTGAAGACACTAGCGATCTCCTGATCCATCTTGGCGAATTCCATGATGTAGCAGACAAGCATCCTCTTGAAGTGGTCAATGATCAGACCATATTCTGCTTCATTTGTAAAAAGGATGTTGTGCAAAATTATCCAATCATGTGGATTCAAATTGGGAAGATCGGCAAGCGAAATGGCATGTTCGGTCTTGGCAGAACCTCTCAGCACCTTAAACCGAACGTTAGTGAAGTTCCCTTCCCGATACGGCTTGAGGACCCGAACATTGAATATCTTCTGAGCGCTCCATGTTTGATACTGTGGTTGAGCAGCCCTCAGATAGAATTCGACCAAATCCCTGTCAACCTTTGGATGAGGATGAGGGAACTCGGAAATGTTGTCAAAGGCATGGAAGATGAAGGCCTTTCGGGTCAGTGGCATGTCGAACTGAGAATCGACAGAATTGATACGATCAAGTGAGATCACCGGTTCGAGCCACAGGATGCTTGGGGTTTCAATTGCTTCTTTCAGCAACTTCTCAAGAGTCCAAGGAGGAAAAATGGTTTTCCTACTCTCAAGAAGGTCGTGATCTTCTTTCATCTTTCTTTCAGCCTCTTCAGCCTCTCTAGCAACCCGAGCGCTCATATCAGCGTCCTTATCTCGACCTTGCTTTTTCAAGAGATCAGCAACCGTCTCTTTGTCATCGTCACTATCTTCAGCAATTTTTTCCCTTTGTCTTTTACACCCGAACCTGAGGCTTGGCCTGTTGGAGGAGGTTCGGTTGTTTTTGTTGCTGTAGAAGTGGGAGGCGGTTGAGATACATTCTCTCCCCTTGTTTCGGAATGGACACGAACTCAAGGAGCCCTTCAAGTTTGCTCAGGATAGAAAAGCAGGAGCAAGCTTTTCCGCGAGAGTATGCCTCACTGAATAGTTTAATATTGGATCATGTGCTTCAAGGATGTTTGAAAGTGCTGCGTGGACATCCAAAACACACGATGAAATCACCTCTCTTTCAGATCGAAGAGACTCAATCTCCTTTTGAGAATTGGAGAGTTGAAGATTCTTGACCTTAAGAGCAGTTGTCTTTCTAGCGAGAGCATCCATGAGGGAGTTCTCAGCAGCTAGATCTTCATGAAGCTTGGTGAGGCGCTCCTCAATGGTCGCCTTAAACGCGTAGTTGTCGTCGGTGAGAGTTTGACAAAGAGTGGAAAAGGAATTCAGTTTAGAGGCACCTGAGGTAGCCAGCCTGTTGACGATGGGGTCAAGCTTCGTTTTTGTGGCTTTGGCAGTTTCCTGTAAAGACTGCAAAAAGGAGGACGCATCAGTAAATAGTTTTTCGACTTTTTCGGTCGCAGCAACACAGGCTTTGGTGGAGGCATCAATTGCAACAGTAGCTGAGCTAAGAGAAACTTCATGAGCTTTGGAAAAAGCATCAACAATCTTCTGAATAGCAGCTTCAGAAATGGTAGACTGTGATGAAGAAGAGGAAGCGATGAGAGAATCAATCTTCTCGTGAAGCTCCTTGAGACGCTTCTTGGTGACGGGAGCATCATCATCGTCGTCACTCTGCACCTGATACGGACTGTAGTAGACCGAATCAAAAGTCATGTCCTCCCCACCAAGAAATGGTTCTTCATCCTCTGCGGATTGAGCAGGAGAGGAGGATGGATGTGAGGGTGGAGGCTCGGTAGTGGAAGTAGGTTCGGGTTGTGAAGTAGGTTCGGTAGTGGGAGTGGGTTCGGGTGCTTTAGTAGGAACCCCCGTATCAGATACGTTGGTTCTTACTTCAGCTGTTGTTGTGGTAGCTTCAGTGAAAATGGGAGGGGGTACTGGGATGGAAGTTGGAGGTATTTGAGTGTTGGAGGTTATGGGGGGAATGGAAATAGGAATGGTGACTGGTGGAGAAGAGATAGGTGAACTGGAAAAATGTACTTCTGGGGTAGGCGATCGTGGAGGAGTGTTACCACGAGGAGACTCGTCAGAGTCTGAATTTTCTTCCTCAGATTCGCTTGAGGAGGAAGCTAATATCAGCTTTCGCCTGGGTTGGGTTTTTCTCTTCTTCAGTGGAGGAGAGTGAGCAGCCTTGGTAGGTTTTTGTTTCTTGGGAGAAGGGCCTTTCGCTCCCTTGCCAACCTACTTGTCTTTTCCCTTTTCAGTATTCTTTCCCCTTGGAGCAGGCTTATCAGCTTCATGGATGTATTTGATCATCTCAGGAGTGAGCTCTCTAGGACCAGAGCAACGAAATTCCTTGTAGGTTCGAATGATACGGCTTTCAGCAGGAACGTCTCCAAACATCGACTCAGGGATGGAGCCAATGAACTGGAATTTTGATGCATCGGAGACTATGATCTTCGTGGTATGGAAAGTACCAATCGAAGATAGTGGAGAACCAGCAACAATGGGGACGTGATACTTGTCCATCACCCATTTTGTGACCAACGTCCAAAATCGAGCGTAGGAGATCTCTGAATGTCGAGATGTGGATGCAAGGCTCTGGATCAGTTACTGCCATAACACCGACCCATAATCTAGGTTGATACCGTTGTATACCCCATACAGAATCGTGATGAACAGACGCCTCGCTCCGTCTGACCCGACACTGCGTTTAGATAACCCTTTGAACAACACAGTAAATAACTCGTTCCACTGAGGAGGCAGGGACGATTTCTTAAACTTAGTGATCGTTGTCAGCACCTCAGTATATCCCATATTATAGAACATAGAAAACAAGTGACCCACTGGAATGGATTCAGGGTTAACCCTAGATGAATCGGGTTCAAACCCTAAAAGTGAGCAGAATCTTTGCTTGGGGATTGACGCCTTGTGATCAAGAATGTCGAAGAAAATCCTATCGACAGACTTATCGTAATGAAAAGTGGCAAAGATTTGGGATAAAAATTCCATTGGAACAGCTTCAGCTTTGGTGAGAGCGGGAGCAAACGGCGATTATCTGAGGCATTCGATGATCGGGAACATGAAGGCGTCGTAAACGTGTGGAGTAAGATCGATGATCAGACTCTGTTGAGGACGAATCGGCAGGATGTGGGAAGTGGCATGAACAGATGATGAATCCGCCATTGAAGTGAAGAAGTTGGGAGAGATGATGAACAGTAGAATTCTCAAAGGTTTTCTTGCTCTCTGAATTTTGGGTGCAGTAAAGAGGTAAATAATGGTCAAGATTACCTTTTATATTGTGGCTAAAGGAGAGAGAAGAATCCGTTCCCAAATCTTCGAAGGAAATACGAAGGGTTTTTCGGAGGTGATTAATGCGTGACAGTTGGTATCCCCGATGATTACACAGAAGAGAGAAAAGTGTCCCAATTCACACGCCTTCCCATCAGGCATCGTTTTAAACGAAATGGTTCCACTTCGCATGCCTGTCATTCAAGCACCGTTTGAAAATCAAATCGATTGGACTCCCGCCTGAGTCAGCATCTTATCCTTTTAGAGTGAACGTCATCTTAAAGCAGAATGACCACGTGTAATAATGTGAGCCACACGTCTTTTATAACTGCAAATCCTATTAAAAAAATGGCTTGTAACGAATGAAACCAGAATTTTGGAAAATCAAAAAGATTTTCATGCTAGTGTGTAAACGAAAAGGAAATAAAGCAACACATATGAGGGAATTTGTGATGTCAGTAAAGACACAAAACAATGGATCCCGGGCACGAATCTCTTCCTTCAAAGTCAAGAGAGACTTTAAAGTGTTAGTGTGGTTTCCCGTTGAATAACGATCAGACACTTATTGAGAAGTGTTGAAAGGCTTCTTGTAATCAGGTTAATTTGGGTGGCTTTCGCTTCAGTTCAGAATTCCTGATCTTGATATAAGACAGAAATCGAACGAAGTACTTGTGAGACCAATGTAGTCTGTTGAACAAGTAGGTTTGAAATAATTTAAGTGGCAATGTCAAATAGTTTATGTAAAATCTCAAAAAAATTAAAACTGGATTCCAAGGGAAGAAATGTTATGGGATTTAACAATTTCATAGGAATCACACAAAAGGAAATTAGAGATTTCACTTTCCATCCCCATGGATAAGTCCGTCAATTCGTTAGTGAAAGCTAGAGCAAAGTTGATTGTTCACCGTCAATGCATAATAAGTATTGAATTGTGGGTTTCACTTAGCACGTAGTGGCACGAAGCTAAGATCATGAACACAGAAGTTGTGTAACCATAAACCTCAGTGGTAATTTCTGAGAGTCTCAAGGGTTACGTTTATGAAGCGAATGAGATGGAGAAAAGTAGTGTAGATGGTGTAAAGAGACCAAAGTACCTCTGCTATTAAAATAAGGACCAAGCAGAAAACACTTATCTCATGTGAGAAGAGAGTAAGGTAGCTCATGATTAGAATAAATATAAAAGCCTAATCGGGAAGACAAGGTTTGTATATACCAAGTCAGTAAGGCTATTATTCTGAATCGGGTGAGGCTTTGGACACATACAGCAACATGCTTCTAGGGACACTTAACTAATGAAAGAATTTGCCCACAAATATCCACAAAAAAATATTAACAAACACAAAAAAATTGTTTTTGGAGTTTTTGATTTAAAGAAAGAGAAATTAAAATTAAAATAATAAAATAAAGATAAAAAACATTGAGACAAAAAAAAAATTTGGAACCGAACCCGAACGTTCGGTCTATTTCGGGTGCAAAAAAAATAAATTTGAGAAGTAAAAAAAAACTTTGAAAATAAGAGAGATGAAATTTGAAAAAGATACAAAAGGTTTATAGTCAAAGAAACTACCTTTAAGTGATAGGCGAAAATAAGAGAATAGGACCGAACCCGAGCGTTCGGTTCCTTTCGGCACACACGTGAACCGAACCCGAACGTTCGGTTCATTTCGCTTCCAACTTTTAGTTTTGAGAGGTAGTTTTTGGTACTGATCCTGATTCCATCATTCCTAGCCCTTGTAGAGTTTTATTGAAACTCGCTTCAGGAAGAGCTTTGGTGAAGATGTCAGCCAGTTGATCAGTGGTTTGAACAAAGTGAATTTCGACGTTTCCATCTTCCACATGATCCTTTATAAAGTGATACCGCAGTGCAATATGCTTGGTCTTGGAGTGTTGCACTGGGTTATGACAGATCCTAATTGCACTTTCTGAATCGCAATATAGTGAAATCTTTTTCATATTGAGTCCATAGTCTCGGAGTTGGCTTTGGATCCAAATCACTTGAGATGTACAGGAGGCAGCTGCAATGTACTCTGCTTCAGCTGTAGACAGAGAAACACATGTCTGTTTCTTTGATTGCCAGCTAACCAACTTCCCGTCTAGGAATTGGCAGCCTCCAATGGTGCTTTTCCTGTCTAAACCACATCCTCCAAGGTCTGCATCTGAGTAGGCTTGAACGAAGAAACCTGAGTTTGATGGATACCATAGACCGAGGGAAGTGGTTTGTTTCAGATACCAGAGTATGTTTTTCACTGCAAGCATATGTGGTTCACGAGGATTCGCCTAAAACCTAGCACAATAACATACAGAAAACATTATATCTGGCCAACTAGCAGTGAGGTACATTAAAGACCCAATCATCTGGCGGTATAGCGTAATATCGACTGCCGGTTTTTCCAAGGATGGTGTGAGCTTGGTGCCGAACGCCATTGGAACTTTGACCTTTGAGTCTCCCATCATGCCAAATTTAGCAAGAAGAGTCTTGGTGTATGTTTCCTGGTTGATAAAGATGCCTTCGGGTCCCTGTCTAATATTTAAACCAAGGAAAAAGTTAATCGGACCCATTGAGCTCATTTCAAATTTAGTCTCCATCAGCTTTCTGAATTCAACTGTTAAGCTAAGATTCGTTGAGCCGAAGATGATATCATCGACATAGATTTGAACTATCATAAGGTGGTTACCTTCCTTCTTACGAAAGAAGGTTGGGTCAACCGAACCTTGTTTGAATTTCGACATCTTTAAGAACTTAGTTAGCGTTTCATACCATGCCCTAGGTGCTTGTTTCAGACCGTAAACTGCCTTGTCCAGAATATAACAGTGATTTGGGTATTTTTCATTGACAAAACCAGGAGGTTGCTCCACGTAAACCGTTTCTTCAAGTTCTCCATTTAGAAAGGCGCATTTTACGTCGATTTGGTAGACCTCGAAGTTCTTGTGTGCAGCATAGGCCAGAAATATTCGAATAGATTCCAGCCTAGCTACCGGAGCAAAAGTTTCTTCGTAATCAATTCCTTCTTCCTGGCAGTATCCTTTCACCACGAGACGAGCTTTATTTCGAATTACATTGCCTTCCTTGTCCATTTTGTTTCTGAATACCCATTTGAGACCAACAACTGAGGCATCTTTAGGAGTTGGAATGAGGCGCCATACCTTGTTTCTTTCGAACTCGTTGAGTTCATCTTGCATAGCTTGAACCCAGTCAGAATGATCAAGAGCAGTATTTACTGTCTTTGGTTCAACTTTTGATACGAAAGAATTATACATGCAGAACTCTATTTTGGAGAATAGAGATGATTGCTTTGCCTTCAGTTGAGATCGGGTCAGGACCTTTTCAGAGACATTACCCACTATCTGAGATACATGATGATCTCTGGTCCATTTAACAAGAGGAGGGTAATTTGGATCATAGGATGGATCCTATTCAGCATTGACCATTTCTTCTAATTCAGATTGACTATCGTCATCGTAGAACATATCGGAGTTCTCCCCCTCGACTGATGAGCTTTCAGGTGTAGCTGGACTTTCTGGTGCTACAGGACTTTCGGGTGTTATTGAGCTTTCGGGTGTTATAGGTCTTTCGGGTGCTATTGAGCTTTCGGGTGCTACTGGAATAGAGTTCTCCCCCTTAAATTGTGAGCTCGGTTGTTTTGAAGAAAGTAGGTTCTCCCACTCAACTGAAGCGCTTTGCTGAGGAGGTTCGTTTGGAGCTTGTCCTCCTTCACCCATTCGTTTGGCGGCATCTTTGACAATTTGCTTCAGATGGTCGATTTTGTTGTCTGCTGCCTTAGCTTCTGAGAGAGTAGTTTTCTCAGGTTCATCGAATAATTCCACAAACTGATCGAACAGATTAGCAATCGAGGCCGTGACTTGACCTGTTTGAGAGAAAATCTCTCCAATTGCTTCTTCAGTAGCCTTTAGCTTCTTGACGTAGTTATCATCGAAAGTCACATAATATGTTTCTTCGATCTTCCTAGAGTGCTTATTTAAGACCCGATAAGCTTTTTATGTAAGAGAATATCCCAGAAAAATTCCTTCATCAGCTTTAACATCGAACTTGTTACGATGTTCTTTGGAGTTGAAGATGAAACATCGTGAGCCGAACACATGGAAGAATTTTATGTTCGGCTTCCTGTTATTGATTATCTCATAAGGAGTAAGAGAGAAACGCTTGTTGAGATAAGAACTATTCTGCGTAAAACACGCTGCAGCAATAGCATCAGCCCAGAAATATAAAGGAAGAGAAGCGAAACTTAGCATAGTTCGGGCCGCCTCACACAAGGATCAGTTTCGTCTTTCGACAATTCCGTTCTGTTGAGGCGTGTAGGGGGCTGAGAAGTTGTGACTGGTTCCTTTTTCTGCCAAAAAGTCTTCAAATTCTCTGTTCTTGAACTCCAGTCCATTGTCGCTCCTAATGTTGCGAACGACTTTTCTCAGTTGCACTTCAACCTGCTTGATGAACATCTTTAGCTTAGGAGTAGCCTCAGATTTGTGCTTCAGAAAGAACACCCATGTAAAACGAGAAAAATCATCAACGATAACAAGAATATACTTGCTACCGCCAATGCTTTCGATTGATGATGGACCAAACAAGTCAATGTGAAGCAACTCAAGTGGTTCAACAACTTTTGTGTTTATAATAGAAGGGTGACTTTGATGACTTTGTTTCCCCATTTCACATGCAGCGCACAAGTGTTCTCGATCAAAATTGAGCAAGGGGAGACCCCGAACATGACCTCTGGTGACAAGCTTGTTGATGTCTTTGAAGTTTAGATGTGAGAGCCTTCGGTGTCACAACCAGCTTTCGTCAGAATGAGCTTTCGACAAAAGACATATAGCTGGATTTCCTTTGATTGGTTTGAGATTGAGAGGAAACATTTCACCTTTTCGATCAGATTTAAGAATGACCTTGTTGGATTTCTTCTCTATAATCTCTGAACCTTCGTCGTCGAATGAAACATTAAGACCGGTACCACCCACCAGTTGAGATACACTGATGAGATTGTGCTGCAACCCTTCAACGTACGCCACCTTTATTATTGTAAAGTATCCATTGGTTATCATCCCATAACCCTTTATCGTTCCATATGAGTTGTTGCCGAACTTGACATTCCCACCATTTTGAAGAGATCGAAACTCCCTTAGCTCTTCCTTCCTTCCTGTCATGTGACGTGAGCAGCCACTGTCAATGTACCATTCTTCATCGAACTGCTCGTCACTTATAACCTGCAAAAATTAAGCAGATTTAGGAACCCAAAGTTTCTTGGGTCCACGTGAGCCTTTCACAGGAACAGGAATAGTAAGAGAAACATCAACAAGATATGTTCATTTTATTAATGTTGTTTCATCGTTCCTCTTAATAGTGAAAACTTTGATTTTGTTAGGGTTAGTTATAGACGTTTTGGTTTCAGAATTTGGTGTTTGGGTATTAGTCTTCTTTCAGACTTCCTGGACTGAGGAAATCTTCGATTTTCCTTTCAAGTTCGTTGATGATTTTGAATTTTGTGCAGGAACAGAATTGGGTTTAGAAGAGAATTGAGAACGAGAAGAATTAGAATGAGGATTTCTTCTGACTTGTGGTTCGAAATGACCCTTTTGTTTATGGTCATTGGAGGTACCGAACCTGGACCTTCGGTAGCTTTTGCCTTCGTGACCGAACTTATCCTTTCGGTTGTTGTTGCTCTCGGGACCGAATCTGTCCTTTCGGTTGCATTTGCTTTCAGGACCGAACCTAACCTTTCGGTTCTGTTCCTCATGCGGCACGAAAGCCTTTTTCTCTAACTTTGAATTTCTATCATGATAAGAGAAATGAGTGTTTTGAGAGCGCCAAAACTGCTTTCGCTCAAAGAGATTCTTTTTGTATCTTAGGTTTCTTTGCTGCTTTTGATTTTTCACTTGTTTCGGTTGTCTGTGGATGTTAGCCTTTTGTTTCAGCTTCTTGTCAGCCGGTTCACTTTTCACAGATGATTTTTCGCTTGTGGAAGTGACTTCTTCTACAGGTATTTCTTTTGTGCCACTAGTGCTTGGCACGTCAAAGTTGTCAGGCTTTTTTAGCGGCTCTGGTACATATCTTCCTTTAGTTTTCCATGACGTTCGCTCTGACAGACCAACTGTTTCGTCGGCATTATCTATAGGAGCAGACCAGAAGAACTCATCACATCCATCTGCATTATTTTCGTTCACAATGGCAGTGAGTTCAGCTGTTTGATGTTCGGTTACTCCTGTGACTTTATACACCTGATTTGGAGTAGTTCTTACCTTTTGGTACACAACAACCTTTTCTTCAAGAATCGGGGATTTATTTTGGGACAAGCGAGCAAACTCCACAGAATTTTCAAAAATCAGATTTTTGTGGTTTTCGGGTTCGCTCTTGACAAACTCAGAACAGTCGACTACATCCTCTACATAAATTTCACTCATATCATCATCCTCATTAAGCTCAGATGCATTTTCAACATCAATTTTATTTTCTGAACTTAAATTGGCACTCAATGAGTTGAATTTTTATATGGTTTCGGTCCTTAGTTTCAGTTTGTCGTTTTCATCCAAAAGATTTTTCAGCATGTCCTTATGGTCTTTGGACTTTATAAAAGATTCTATTTTGTCCAGACCATACATATAAGTAGGATTCACATCATCAGACGAAACAACACTTTCACAGTTGTATGCTTCAGCATCGATTTCATCCTCCTTAAACTTAAGGAAGGGTAAAATCATGCGATGTATTTTCTGCCCTATTTCACAATTCATATGCAGTTGAGTAATGTTAGCATAAAGTCTTTTAGCAATCAAACAAAAAACATTTCTTTGTTTTAAAAGTTTCAAATTGTCTCTTTGTAAATAAATGTTTTCATCCTTAGACTTAATCAGCTCCGAGTCCTTTTGCTCAATCCACATCCTTCGCTCCTCACTCTTGGATGACACCCTGCTTAATTGGTCGTTTAGGTTAGAATTGGTGACCCGTGTTTGAGTTAAACAACTATCCAGATTTGAGATTCTTGAATTTAAGTTATTTAATTCCTTTTCATATGATTTTTGTGGAACTTTAAACGAGATAAAAAGAGATTGTACCCTTCTTGATCAATTCATCAAGTTCATTGATCGGCACTGAGAGGTTTTGCTGTGAAGCATAAGTCCTCTCGCTCCTTGGTTTCCACATTTCCACCATCTGTATTGTATCCCTTCATGTGAGATACGTCAGTCACCATCAAACACTTTCCGCTGCTTTCACCACCTCTTGCCACATACGCCTTTCCATGAGAAGGCTTTCTCACCTCATCATCTTCTGATTCGGTCGACCACACCTGTACGCCACCGAACTCGTCATTCTCTGCCGAACCCTGTACAATAAGAGCATTCATAGAAGGATTAGTAGCAGCTTTCTTCCTCTTAATCTCTTCCAGCTTTTTCATCAGGATTGCCTCTTCATCTTTCTCATCATCTTTCTCTGCCATTTTCTTCAGAACACAATCTTTTGCATAATGATTCTTTCCTCCACAGTAATAGCAGCTGACACTAGAATCTCCTTCAACCTTCACCTCTTTCTTTGGTTCCTCAGTCTTCGGCTCCTCCCTTACTTTTTCAGAACTATAGCTTCCCTGCCAATTTCGGTTCTTATTGGTAGGAAACCTCTTCTTGATGAACCTTTTTGAATTGGACACCATCATAGCATAATCTTCTGAAGTAAGATCGTAGTCCTTCAGGTTCAGATCTTCATCTTCTACTACATTCTTGCTTTTGGACAGGAGGGCCAAGGACCCCAAGTTTGAGACCACATTCTGCTCTTGCATCACTATCCTTTCTTGGGATTTCAGAATTCCCACCAGTTTTGCCAGCGAATATGACTTAAACTGCTCGTGAGCTTTAACGGTAGACACAACAACTCCCCATTCGGATCTTAAGCCATTCAAAAAGGTGACCTTCTATTCAATCAACTTCCTTTCGATATCATGTTTGATCATCTTGCTAAGAAGATGATTGAAGCGATCAAACGTCTGAGTGACAGACTCATCGGAATTTTGCTTAAATTCTCCAAACTCAGACAAAAGCAAGGTCTGAATAAAGTGCTCAAAATCTTCATCTGTGGAATACAGCTCTCGCAGCCGATCCCAGATTTCTTTATCGGTGCTGCAGGAACTCACCAACCTAAATGTGTCAGATTAAAGAGTGAATCGGATCAGTCTTAATGCTTTGATATTGCACTGAAACTTCTCCTTTTCGTCTTGAGCAACGTCTTTTACATCTTTTAGCATATCATTATACTCTTTCTGAGTTTTAATGATTCTGGATGTTCCTGAGTGAGCAAATGGTCCAGACACAATAGCTTCCCATATAAGATACCCATTATCTTCAGATCCGATGACATAGTCTTCAAAATGATGCACCCAAACTTCGTAATCCTGGGTGTAAAGAATCGGAATCTTTGTTGTTGATCCAATATTGTTTGAGATGTTGATAGGATTAGATTGAGAATCGTCCATGCTTGATCGTTTCACCTGTTTGAAAGATCAGACTTGTAATATGTAATATTAGGGCAAAACGAATAAATACTGAGATACGTCAGTTATGGAGTGACGGCTCAATAAATATCAGTTAATGCGGAATAAACCCTAATCACTTCTTTCACGAAAGAGATGTGTATGAATTACACAGCCTCCTGCTCTGATACCAATTGATGAGTTTGTAAAACTCTTGATCGATTAGATCTTATAACAGGCGAATCAAGAAAGTAAAAACAGTTAGACAAAAACACAAGAATGAATCTGAATGAGTCGAATGATTCTATTAACTCAATCCTCAGCAGAGCTCAATGAAGAACTTCCGCTGTAGAGGATTCTAGGGTTACAAAAGATAAGAACGTAAAACGCTTATAAAAATCTCTATAAAAATCTCTATAAAATCTTACGTTCTAGAATGCATGCAAGCATCTATAAATAATAAACCCTACAAAGAACTCATAGATGGACAGGCCCATACCGGAGACAAACTGGATTATCTAACGAGCCCAAAGACGCAAAACTAACTGGACCTAACAACACTAAATACTTATGGACTCCCCAACATTATAAAAATGTTGATACTCGCTTTCAAAATAACTTGTATTCTCAGGTCAACGATAGACAGGTACGTCCCGAGAGCTTTTGCAAAGACAGCCTAGTACCGAGCTGCATCTATATTATTCTTTGTATTACTTTTATGTTGCTATGAAATGTAAACTATGTAAAATTATTACTATTAATGCAATGATTGTTGTAGTTTGATTACTATACTGCATATGTTGTGATACTTGACATGATGTCATCCACCCCAGAACGTTTCCGCAGTTCTAGTTTTGGGGTGTGACAAGGAGAGAAGAGGAGAGGAAGGATTTTCGTTTCTACCTCTTGTAGAAGGGATTAACCAAATTGAGAACCCTTAGGAGGGTTTATATAGGTGGTAGGGACACTAAGGATAAGCTAGTTTCCTTAGATAAGTGTTATCCTTTTTGTTTTCCCCCTAAGGCATCCAAGTATTCTTAGAGCCTAAGAAAAGCTGTAGAAACCATATAGAAACCTTATAACTATCTAGAAACCAACTATAATTTCGCTCCCCTCCTAGGGAGGTTCTACAATCGGTCAATGTTCAACTTTTGAACATTATCACCTTAAGTCCTTCCACTTTTAATTAATCCCAATATTAATTCCAATTAATTTCAGATTAATTCTTTATTAAATAATACTATTTTTAATTAATATATTATTCTCATAATATTTTAATAAATTATTTAGTTTTATTTATAATTAATTTATTAACTATATAATAAATTAATACATCAATCTATCTATATAAATAACAATCTAGTCAATTACTAGGTTTGAGGGCAACCCAAAAGGAATTTGGTAATAATTCAAGATTATTCTAATTTAATTATTTGCATAGACATCTAATCCAATAGTCTCCCATTTGGATAAGTTTAAAACTAAATTACAGGTATAACTTCTAAATTAAACAACAAATGATGCTTTCTAAAGCAACTGCCGAACTCTGATCCGATCAGATGTTTGTCCTTTAGATAAGTGATCAAATATTCTTCCTTTCTTCTCGATATCATATGGATATGATACATGGATTGAAATCAATATCGTTGTCCAAAATTCTGTTTCTTGATTTCCCGATTTATGATTACTGAATTCAGACTACTAATTGAACACATCAATTCAGTTCGGGCTCGGCGAAGCACTTCAGATGCCGACATCAAATCATCGAGGGTCCCAAAGATATTTTTTTCCTGTTAGGGAGAAAGGAACGTATAAATTTCTACTCATATGCTTGTATCTTTTACTCACCAAATCATGCATGACACTACGTTTTATAACATCACATTGCTTATGCGTTTACGTAACACCAATGCACAACCGACTTGTAAATTACAACTCATATATCTCCATTTTAAGAATACAAGATATTATTGTCTCAGAATTACTCATGATATAATCCATGAAGTAATTCTCTAAGCGTGAGTTTCTCCAATACTTAAATCTCCATTTCTATGTACTCATGAATGTTGTAGCAATACAATTGTAATGTCTAAACTCCTTAGACAATCTACAATCCAATTCATGACAATATTCATTCACTACTTACTTCCTAATATATGTGCAACTGTGGATTTTTGAATAATCAAATTATTCAGGAAGTAAAACATGCAAAGTGAAATACAATAATAAACTAATTATCTATGGTCTCAAAACTATTGAATATAAATAATCTATATTATTTAATCACCATAATAATCACGACTTTATTCATTATATAATGTTTCGAGTAATCAACTAACCACTTGAATTAAATAACATCAGTTATGCCATGTTATGAACATGCATATAATGCTTCTCTATGGTCCTTCCTTTGTGAACAGATCGATCGGGCACTATTCCAATGATGCTCATTTCACAATTCCAAATTCTTGTCGCTATCTAAAACGTATTGGAATTCCATCCTTACATGTGTTGACCTTCTGTGATGCCAAGGCTTCAAAGTCATAGAGACTGAGCCAATGATATTACAAAATGTTCTATTGGAAATTTGTTACTAGAAACAATTCCATGATAATGAAAGTTCAAATTCAAGGTACATTCCTTGAACACTTCTCTTGCATTAAAGTTTCCAAATCAACTCTCATTATGGAAACATTTTCATATTCCTATACAACCATCAATTCTGATCAAGAATCATTTCAAACTAAAACATGTCACTATGGTCCTTCCAAAAAATTCCATACTTCCAAGTTCCAACTATCCACAAGCAATCAATCTTCAGTAAGCCTCAAAATGTTCTTAATAGTTGTTTCTTCATATAAAATTCTAGTCCTTTTCCTCATAATGCTCCGAGCATTTGAAAAATTAGAGTAAGTAAATATTATAGCATATGTAATCGATCCTATATCTGAAGCATATGGGACTCGATTCATTATATGTAACATCCATAAAATTTCAGTAAAATTTAAACTTTCCAAAACAGTCCTTTTTCTATAGAAGTGTTTAGAAAACCATTATTTCCAAAACATTTATTTGAAACCGGGATCATAGTTTTCAAAATATAAACGTTATCAGAGTATCCCAGAAATCATAAGTCCAAAACGCGAGGATGTGTATGATCATGGCTTCACCTTTCCAGAACGTCTAAAGTACCTAAAATAATAAACTAAAACCGTATGCACAAGCCTTAGTGAGTTCCCCGAAAGTACTAACACACAAAAACTAGCATGTAAACAAATTACAACATGCAATGGGTCCACAACTTCACAGACTGGATTACCCCCGAGCCCACAGTATGAGTCTGGCTTGCCTTTCATGCCCATAACTCATATATGGCTTGCTCCCGAACCGACAACATAAGTCTGGATTGCTCTTGAGCCTACAACTTATGATTGGCTTGTCTCTTCAGTCCTAAGACTGGAATATAACTTATCAGCCCTCAGTGCGATTCTAGCATGCTCCCTTTGGCCCTTAGCTCGCATCTAGAATGCTCCAATACCCTCATGCCCTCAGTATGAGTCTGGCACACCACTCGGTCCTCAACTCATATTTGAAATGCTAATGTGCCCTCAATAGTCAGTATGAGTCTGGCATCCCCTCCCTGGCCCTCATCTCATATCTGGAATGCTAATGAGTCCTTAGTATGAGTCTGGCATGCCCTCCAAGGCCCTCAGCTCATATCTGGAATACTCTGGGGTTGTTTGGCTACAACACAAAGCAGTACAACCTTAACCCAACCCACACAATATACGAAGCATATAATAGATAATATCCTAGACAGATAATCAGACAATATCATAGGCATTCCTACAGATCCACCAGACTACCATATCATGATGTGTGTTAAACGAACTAGTTTTAATCCTAACAAACTCAAATAAAAACAAACACATGCAGGCAGTGTACCTATAAATAACAGTTTAGTTTAAGCAAGTAGAGTATCGAACACAGGAACGGTAACAACTAAATTAAATACTAAAATTACCTAATAAAAACAAACAATAAAAAAAAGGGGTTTTCTTTAGTTTTGCAAGACTAGAAACTTAACAATTAACTAACACTTTAAAAAAAACAACTAGCTGCTAAGGAAATTGAAGATAACTGGATTCAATAATAAAGAGACTTTTATTTAGGTTCGACTCACTTATAGTTGATTTTATGGCAAGTGCAATGGATTATTTTGTCATTGGCTACTGATAAATGTGATTAGACTTGTGTTCACTATTACTAATCCTTAGAAAACAAATTAATTTAAATAATGGCCAACTGGTTAAACTAATGAATTTCCTAGTATTTTGATTCGGGTTAAGTAAGACTTGTAGTTTAGCTAATTAAATGACTAATTTAATCAACATCTTGTATGGTTGTTCATCACACAAGCTTACACATTAACTTACCTATTTTCTATTAATCCTAGGTTCATATTCACTAATACTAGGCATATAATGTTGTTTTCATATAAATCATATGAAGCAAGTAATTAAGAGGATGTTCGTGCAGCTTAATAGACTTGGTAATTAACAGAAAAACAGTTATTGTCAACACATAAGGATCGATTACAAGCTTAGCAAAATAGTTTTCCTCAAATCAAATAATCCACACCATAAAATCAAACTATATTAGCAGGTTCATCTACCCTAAACAGAAGTTACGAGTTTTAGCTCATAATTATAGCAAACAATAACTCAAAAACAAAATCTACAAGTAAAAACATGGTTTTGTTCAATAGATTAAAAAGAAGAGAGTATATGTTGCCTTTAATCACTTTTGAATTGAACTCTTGGGTAAAATCTTTGAACTCTAGAGCTTCAATAACCCTTCAATCCCAACTAAGTCTCCAAGGGATCCAAAAGAGAGGTCTTTGTTTCGGGCTTGATGGCCTTTATATAATTTTCTAAAAACAGGGGCGACTCGTCGAGTACATAGGCTGACTCGGTGAGTCCATCACTTAAAATACGTGTGCGGTAAGGCACCCGATGGTTCGCGAATATTCGTGTCTACTCGGCGAGTAGATGGCCAAAACGCCAAGTGCTTCATTCTTTTGGCTTCATTTTCTTCTTTCTTTGTTCCCCGAGCTTCCGTTTGCTAATCTCACTTCCTTTTTAACTTGAGCAGTTCTTTTAGGCTGCAAATACAATTTAAACATAATTAAGTACATTTTGTTCAATAATTAGGACATATTAGCCCAACAATTTACTCTAGTCCCAACACTTGACATTCTGATGGTCCAATATCTCATAATCATCAAGGCCTAATTTTCCAAATTGGGCCCAAACCCATCACATGGGCCTTACCCTAAAGCCCATCCAAATATTCTAGTATATATACTTGTTCTTGGATGGCCCATCAAGAGCCCAATCACCAAAGCCCAACAGAAAGGCCCAACTCAAGCCTAAAAAAAATTAGGGCTTTCACATAAAATTAAGATTAGGGTTAAGTGTTCTTACTTAACCCATTAAGGACTTAATCCATTAAGTCCATTACTCTACTAGGTCAACCATACAATATGGTCGGGATTAATTCATAATTCCAATCCAATGGTCCAAACATATGGGTCCCGATAATTCCAAATTAACATATTCAAAATTAGGGTTTTCTAAACCCTAATTAGGGTTTCCAACCCAATCACGTTCTAATTAGTCCAAGGTTTAGGCTTTTAGGTCAATTAGGGCTTCATTAGATCAGTTAGGGTTTCATTGGGTTGAGCACCACCCACTGCCACCTCGGGCGGTGGTGGTCGACGGCGGCACACGGCGACAGCCACCACATCACGGTTGTGGTTATGATTCTTGACCAAACATATACATGAATTCATAATAGCAATCCAATCACACAAATGCACACCGCTACCCAACACAATGACTGATGGCAGCAGCCACCACGTCACAGTGGTGGTTATGAATTTCCTTGATTATTCCAGCCACTAAATACAATTATACAACAATATCCAAATGAACACATACACTAAAACACACGCACACACACAACCACCCTTATGGCAGCAAGCGATGGTCGGAGGTGATAGCCACCACCTCACGATGGTGGTGGTGATGGCTTCCATTGTGGTGTTCGGCCAAACAAAACATACACACAAATGCACCCTAGCAGAAGAAGCACACACATGTTTTTCTCGGAAAATGAAACCAGCTACCCACCTGGTGGCGTATGGCGATGGCAGTCGCTTGAGATGGCGGCAACAGCATTGCTACGATCGACGTTAGCGGCAGCGACGGACGACAGCTACTACGTCTTCAACGGGGACATCGCAGCGGCAGAAGAATAGAGGAGAGAGAGAGAGAGAGAGAGAGAGAGAGAGAGAGAGACCCAACCATGAACTACAATAGCCTCGTAAATACTGGTCTTCCGATCTCCACAAGTGAATTAACGTTGGAGTTGCGACCCTTCATCTTCATCGGTAGCAATACAAAGACAACGGCTTCTCGGTGGTTTCCGGCTTCAACAGGAAAGAAGGAGGTTGGTGGGAGTGGGGGGTATTAGGTGGTGGCGGCTAAATGTTGAGGTACGGTTAGGGTTACGGGGGGTAGCGGGTTATGTACCCCAACTCCATTTGAAACCTCATCCCATGTTGACACAATCGGTCCCTCCCTTCTGAAATATTTTTGAATTGGATCCAATATTTACCCATTATACCTCTGCTTCCATAATTTATTTCATAATAAGTCCAACAATTACCAATCATACCCTGAATTCTAAAATCCTTTTCAATTTCAATCCATAATTTACCAAACAACCCTCAACCTTTAAAATTCTTTACAAACTAGTCTGGAAATTACACTCTTAACCCCCGAGGTCCAAATTAAATCATTTAACCCCCAAAACCAACGCCTTGCTAAATTATCCCGAATTTAGGGCTACTATTCATTTATTAATCTTTATCTATTTATTTATTTAATAAACAGGATGTTACATTATATCTGATATTTGTTCAATATATTACTATAATATTTTCATACATGGAATTTCCTATGTTGAACAATTTCGACATGATATTCACATATGTGTATGACTAAGTTGTATTAAACTATACGACCTAATCCTTTAGATTTGAAACAAAGTATGATTGCCCTCTCCCTTAAGTCTATCATAGAGAAACAATTCCCAAACTTTGAAGTTTGCAAATTGAGAAATTTGTTCTATACAAACAGTATTGTCAACATGCAATACTAGCATAAGAGTTATGCTCCCACCAGCTTTGACATGTACCCAAAAATCAACTATACTTACAGAAATCAATACTCTTAACTTTTTTACTAAAGTATAGATGTTTGTTACGCGATGCTTTGATAAGTGTCCAATTGGACTTCTTAAGCTTATACACCTTCATTGGATAGCATATGTGTGTGTTCAAAGCCTTTCCTAACTTATAACTATAAGTCTTGAAATTTCAAATAATTCCTTTCCATTCCTTACAATTCGAAATATGAAAAGGATGCTGTAATCATATTATGAATTTGAGAAGGCAATTAATGCAAGAAATATGCATACTGATCTTTATCAGATCATTTAAAATCTACCAGCAAAAGTAATTCCTCATAATAATTTTCATGAATTAGAGCGGACATTTACCACATAGATTTCAAGGTGCATATGTTCCCATCCATGTTAATCTATCATTTGCAACCTACATTTATAAGATAAGGTTTAAGACAAACCAAATTCAAGTTTAGCTTTCCTTCATGGACTGAACTTAGCAATTCTAAATTTCTTGACCTCTAGTAGCACAAGGGCCTACCAATGCTTCTGTGTTGTTAAGCACCTCATCCATATTGACCAATGTACTTTCAGTGAACAACGTGCTTTTTTTTCTTTTGCAGTTAAATGAAAATATAGAACTCATAAGCATTTCCAACTTAACAAGAAGTGAACAGAAATAATAATCTATTAACCAAACACGATAGGTTATCAACCTCAGGTCGCGTGCTAGTGAAAACTAAAAGGTTTATTTTCTGTTGAATCTTGAAATTATCAAGATCAATACGGCTTCCACTTACTTCTTGACATATGAGTTTTCTCTCAAGGAACATTCCTTGACAAGATAAAAAAAAATATTTAAAAGTTCATGTGGATAAGAAAACACTTCACATAATAGGTCTCAATTTATCCTTAATTTCTCGATTAATGAAAACATCATAACTCCAATTCTATATGTGCTAGAGGACGATAATATTTTCAATCCACATATTCCGAGGTGTTTTCATCCGTATTAGTTTGAAATGAGTTTTAAGATACGATTTGTAGTTACTAGAGTATGACACTAAAACTTGATTGGAAACGAAGTATGACTCATCTCTTGATTGAACCATTTTCAACAATATCCGATTCCTCTTCTTAGTCATACAATTGCACTAAGATGTTCTTAGAGGATTAGTTATGATATATTTCCACAATAATTAAGATGATTATAAACATAATGCCGAAGTACTCTCCATTCCTTTCACAGATTGGATAAACTTTAATCTTTCTGCCTAATAGATTCTTATTATTCGTTCTACTGCTCTTTGAATCTTTTTGAAGTATCATAATTATGCTTAATCTTATAAACACAACCATATTTAGTAAAAAATCGGTAAATCATGATGAATAGAGTTATCGTCCTTTGTGGTGGATCTGAATAGTCCATATCAGCATGTACTAGATCCATTAGTCCTTCACTTAACTCACATAAACATGTGATTAATGAATTAGTCATAATTTTCTAGTTAACATGATTCTCATTCACTATACAATAAGAATTGTACAACACCAGGTATATGTCTAGTTGGTGTTGAGATTGCTTTTCACTTGGTCAATTATGACAATACCACAAGCGATATCATAAGAATCAAAACCACAATTAGTATTTGTTAATATTAGAAATGTAACCAACACTTCCATAAACGCCATTAAAAGGATATATATATATATATATATATATATATATATATATATATATATATATATATATATATATATATATATATATAATGAGGCAACCAGATAAACCAAAATTTCACTTTTATTGAAAATAAATGAAAAATAAGAACTTGTCCTTACAACGCATAAAATGAGAAACTATGTTTCTAGACATCTCTAAGAGTAATAGAAATCTATTAAATTATCCTAACTCCTTAGTAGTAACTCCAAATATGATCTTTAAACCATGTGACCAAAGTCTATTTCTCATGATCAGATTTAGCTCACCTTGCTTAAGCTTCCATATTTCTCTTAGCTCCTTTAATACTATCTAAATGTGATCATCACATCATGTATTAAGAGTCTATGAACAGGAACCTATAAAACAATGGAGTCAGATAACGGATGTACCTGAAGTAGAGTCACACGACATGAATTCACTATCTTTAAGATCTTTCAGGTACTTTGAGCAGCTTCGCAACCAATGACCCTTCAATTGGGAATTGTGTAACGCCTCGATTCTTAGGTATTGATTTATGTTGAATCCTTTTGGTCTTTGCGTCTACTCGACGAGTTGGTCGCCCTACTCATCGAGTAGTAGCGGGTTGGTCCACGTGTTTTAATGACCTACTTGCCGAGTCCAAGAAGGGACTCGACGAGTAGGAGATGGCAGATGAAACCCTAAATCCTGGGGGTTTGCACCCTGTTTAAAGAATCATAAGCCTCCTTTGGCCTCTTTACAGTCCCTGGAGAGTCCAGAAAACCCTAATATGTATGGTGTTTCATTCTTGTGTGTTTTAAGCTTTGGAAAGTGGATCCTTGGAAAAGAAGAGTCTGGAGGGCAAGAGGCTAGAAGCAATGAAAGTGTGGGGAATCAGAAATCTACCTCAGTTAGCATCATTTGAAGGTATCAAGTCGCCACCTTTACCTCATTTCTTTCTAGACCTCATTTGGGTGAGATTTAGGGTTATTTTGGCTTGGTTATGATGATATTGTGGTGTATGAGCTAGATCTGAAGTTGTAACTTCAGATCAGGACCCTTCATGGGTTTTAGGCTCATAAAGTTCGAGCTTGGTCGCGTATGAAGCCTCCCTTGAGTGTAAAGCTCCATTTTAAACTTGGATTTGTCATTAAGAGCCTTTTTAGCCATGCATGCACATAAATTTTGAAACATTACGTGATAAGCATGCCTAAGGAAGTTGGATCTGCAATTTGGGGCCTTAGCATGCCTTAAAAAGTGTCTGCATAGTTAAATGACTGAAGGGACTCGGCAAGTCACATAGTCGACTCGGAGAGTCATATGAAGATGGGAATTGAACTCGATGAGTTGGATGAACAACTCGGTGAGTCAGATGAAGATTGTTGTAGACTCGACGAGTTGGATGAACAACTCGGCGAGTCGGCTAAGGTTTCCCCAATTGATGGATGTGTGTGAACTTGTCGAGTTGCAAGAAGGAAAACCCGACGAGTGGCCTTAGAGCTTCGATCGCGAACCTTAGGAACTCGACGAGTCACTCTGGTGCTCGGCGAGTGGACGAGTATCTCAAGGAACTCGACAAGTAGTCGAGGATACTCGTCGAGTCAAGGTCAACACAGAGTGTTGACCTTGACTGTTCACTTTGACTTTGACCAGGGGTTGACTAGTTGACTTATGGGGTACCTTGAAAGGTTGGGAACTTACGAGTATGGTTATATTATGATAATAGGTGGTGGAGTTTGTGGCAGTGATCCGAGAGTTGGAGTTCATCTACCGAGTCGACATTTGCAAGGTGAGTTATCCTCACTATACTCAGGGGTCTAAGGTACCAAGGCCGGCCCATTGGATATGTTATCCTAGCATTGTTAGATGTTGAGTATGAGTTAGCGTTGCATGCTAGTGGTTATGCCAGTTAGGTAGGCCTGTAGGACTACCTGCGTTATTATAAGTTATCTGCATGCTCAGTAGTTATGTCATTATATGTTGATATGTTATGTGGGATGGGTTGAGGTGAAACCGCTTCATGCAGTAATCCAACAAACCTGGGAACATTCCAGTTACAGACTAAGGGAGACTCGTACTGTGGGCTCGATGGCAAGCCAGATGTGAGATGTGGTTCGGAAGCAATCCAGAATCACACTGTGGGGCTAGGGGTAATCTAGTCTGTAAAGTTGTGGACCCATTACATGCTGCTTAGTTTACTATGATATTGCTGACTTGGTTACGTGGATTGTACGTGTATTGATATTTTGGGGGAACTCACTAAGCTTTCGGGCTTACAGTTTCAGTTTATTGTTTCAGGTACATCAGGGGATAGTGGCAAGGCAAAGACGTGATCGTACCACTCCTCGTTTTGATGATTTTGTTAATGGGATACTCTGATATAAAATATTTTGGAAACATGTTTTGTAATAACTATTGAATTTGGAAAGCATTTTAAAAGTTTAAAATTGGCTTGGTTTTTTTATGGGTGTTACAAATTGAAACATATGGACTCTTTGGGGTTAACAAATGGAATGATCCCAAAATTAGCCTTTCTCTTTACCATACGATCAAACAATTTGATCTCGGACGACCCCTTTCCATTGGGAAGAGAAATCTTTTCTTGATTAGTACTCTTGCTAGAAGATTGATGAATCATGTCCCTTGGTCTAGGTATAGATGTAAATCTTTCTTTATCAAAGATAGCATGTCTTGACTCTATCACAATGTTTACAAACACAAAGTTATTAGATTCTAAGACATAGAATTTATATGCTTTGGAATGCTCAATATATCCAATAAAGATACAATCTACACCTCTCTCACCCAACGTTTTCCTTTTGGTTTCAGTGAGCCTTACAACTGCTCTTTAGTCCCAAATTTTGAGATAACACAAATTTGGTACCTTTTTACACCAAAGTTCATAAGGAGTATTCTTACTCCTATTATTTGGAGTTCTGTTCAAGATGTAACATGCAATTAACATTGCCTCACTCCAAAACCCTTCTCTTAATCCATAATAGGACAACAATGAATTAACCATTTCTATCAAATTCCTATTCTTCCTTTTAGCTACATCATTTTTGTTGTGGTGTATAAGGAGTTGTGGTTTGATGTATTATTCCAGTTGATTCAAAATAAACTGGATCATAACAATCACCACCTCTATTAGTACGCAAGACTTTTATTAATTCATTTTTATGAAGCTCAACTTGTTGTTTATAAATTTTAAATTTATCAAGTGCTTCATTGATGTGTGCAAAAATATACCTATCTAGTTTTAAATTTATAACCTAACGAACTTAACTAGCTAAAAGGCATCTAGGCAGTGTACCTAGTCAGATTGTAGTGTAGTAAATTTTTATCTGATTTAGCAAGTTCAGACAAACTTAAACACTCAACAAACGGTTGTAATCAATATATTAAAAACACTTTCATTTAGTTTCGAATCCACCTTTTTCCTATGGTTAGCTCTTATTTATGGTCAATTCTCATTGGTTACCAATTAATATATTATTAGCAGTTCAAGTCCAAATTTACTAATGTTGAATTAATTCATGTAGAGATATGCATGGTCACACATAATTTAACACATAATCAATTATTAAACAGGATTGGAGTTATGTAAGATTGAGTTAATAAACACAATTATGTTCACAATATGTGTTCTCCAGCACAACCAAATTCAAATACTTTAATTACTTATTTTAGATTGGTTCGATCTTAGCTCTAATAATCTAATGGTCAGTAACTTACTAGGTAATCAAATTCAAGCAGATTAATGGTCACTAACAAAATATGAATTAAAGCAATCTAGTATCAAATTTAGCATGCGAGGTATAAACAATCAAACACAAGCCATTAACCAACTAGAAAAATCCATACTAACATAACTAAACCATGAGTTCCAGCTTCATCTAGCTAACAGAAGCAACTAGATTTAGCTACTCATAGAAACAATCAAAAAAAGTAAACTTCATTATTGAAAACATAATAATGTACCAAACTAAGAGTAAAGTATGATATTCTGCTTCTTCTTCCTTGGGTGTTAGTACTAGGTTTCTGCCTTCTTTTCCTATGAAAAATGACTTCTGGAAATCTCTATTCTCTCCAGCCAACTTTTTAAATCTGTAAGCATCAAGAGTATTTATAGTTTTCGAATTTACACTCCTCATGTTGTGAGAAAGGCTTCTCACGTCATGGGTTTAGTATCAATCTGTATCGAACACAGACTCTTGCCTCCGGATGCATATCTTCTAGAACCTTAATGCTCACATCGTAAGGCATGATTCCTCACGTCACGAGGTCGTCTTTTGCTGAATTCTTCATCTTTTAAGCTTTAAACCTCCAAAGTTCCAATCCTTGTCGCTTTTGGTCCTTATTCTTCAAGATTATTTCTTTTGGCTGCAAAATGTAATTTAATCTTATAAGTACCACTTATCTATGCAAATAACCAAAATATGTATAAAAATGTAATCAAATATTACCTAAAAATATGTATAAATATGGCAATATCAAATAGACATAACAATATCTAGATGTATCATCAATAAAAGTAACAACATACTTTTTGTTTGTAAGGGAAGGTGTTGCATGGAAATCACATAAATCACTATATATAAGGTCCAACACCTTGCTTTCCATAACAACGTCTTCGAAAGGTTGTCTAGTGATTTTAGTTAGCATGCATGTTTTACATTTTCCATTATTTTGCATATCAAAAGAAAGAATTAAACTTATTTTAGACATGTCTTTTAATCTCTTGTAATGAAAGTGTCCTAGTCTAGCACACCATAATTCATATTTATTAAAATTGTTGCTAGTACTAGTAGAAGCCATGCAAACAGAATTATCAATAGAAGGATAATTAATATTAAGCCTAATCATTCCATTACATACATATTCAAATCCCATAAAAGAACCATGTCTTGACAAGATATATTTGTCACTTTCTAATACCTATTTGTAACCACAATTATTTAATAAAATTTCAGAAAAAAGATTTTACGAATCCCTAGAACCTATAAAACATTGTTCAAACACAAACAATTCCAAAAAGTAAATGTAAGTAAAACAGATCCTTGTCCCTTGATTGGTTCAGTTGCAACATTTCCCATCTTTACAACAAATCCATCTTCAATTGGTTAAAAGTCCTTGAACCAATATAGATCTTTGTAAACATGACTTGTTACTCCCAAATCAACCCACCATCCAACATTATCATCCTACACATAGAATGTTTCAGAAATCACAGAAATATAATTTTGAATATATTTAGAATTCTGCATGAAAACAGAAATCTGAACTTGTTGCTTTTTTGGATCCTTGGATCAACTTAGTCCAACACCATCCTTGTTCACTTTACGAAAACGACAATCTTTCTTGAAGTAACCCAATTTGTTACAATTCCAATACACCACTTAATCCTTGTTGTTGTAAGACTTATCATCCTTTCCTTTAAACTTTTTTTTTCCGTTAGACTTCTTTTGATTCTTTGATCCTTCTTCATCCACCATGTTCACAAAAGAGAAACCAACTTGGTTTTTAATTTTGGGATTTTTATCAAGTTCTCGAGTCCTTAAGGACTCTTCAATCCGTAAATGGCTTCCAAGTTGAGTCAAATTCAACTCCTCTTTGTTATGTTTCAGATTGTGTTTAAAATCCTTCCAGGAAGAAGGAAGTTTGTCAATGATCATAGCCACATAAATGTCTTCATCCATTTTCAGATTGTGTTGAGCAAACTATCCCAGAATCCTTAACATTTCATGGAATCGTTCCATAACAGTCTTGGAGTTAACCATCTTATAACCCATAAAGTTACTTACAAGAAACTTCTTGCTAGAAGCATCTTCAACCATGTACTTGGATTCAAGAGAATCCCACAGTTCTTTTGTATATTCGAAATTTTGATAGATATCAAATAGAGAGTCAGACATACCATTGAGAATATGACCATGACATATGTAATCATCATTTTCCCATTTTGATCTCCTTCTTATTGCCTCCAAAGGTTCATCTTCAATAGATTATTGTAAGACTGGCATGGGTGTACTCAGAACACATACCACTTTCGGAGTGGTAAGGAGAAGCATCATCTTCTCCTGCCATCTATGAAAGTCTTGCCCTTCAAACTTGTTCAATTTGTCAAACTTACTTGTCATTTCCTTTATAGAATCGCCACTAGCCATGATCACGGAAATACTTTAATCTCTGTTAGAAATTTGGGGTAATAAAAGGCGTGGAAATTATGAGAATCGTATTTTCACTTTCAGATTAAGGTATTTGGGTGGTACTCCCAACCTTTAATCGGATAAGAATCATAAGAGCTTTCAAGAATAGAGAATATGAAGTTATGATTTTCGTGATTATAGTTGTACCAAGAAAATTATGACCAAAATGATTAAATTCCTCCTTTGTCTGAAAACGGTCAAAACAATTTTCTTTGTCCAAAAACTGCTCAAACTATCAAAAGAACGTTTATAACAATCATAAAATGTCACTAAAACCAGATTATTAATAAGCGTCAAAATGAAGTAAAAAATCGGGTTCATTTACAAGAATTTAGATTTATGATGCATTTTTTTATATAACATCATAACTCATATAAAAAAATTTCGTGCACACCTGGCAGCTCGACCCCAGACAGGGGTTTGCCTCTTGGACCCCGCTCCCAGGGGCACTGCCCCCGGACCCCCATTCGTTTAGGGGCTTCGCCCCTAAATGGCAGTCTACTTTGAATCTTGAATGAACTTAAACAAGAGTGCAATTCGTACCTTCCTTACTTGTTTAATATTCATCAAGATTGATTTTGGTCAACAAGTCAATCCATTACACTTAAATACACATTGATGATACAAAATCACCAACTAAATTGATATAAATAGAGCTTAGATCGGATGTAAGCTTAGAATAATATACACATAGATACTCTAATTGGATGTAAGCTATGATATTATGCCTAACACTTATGATGCATGATAGTCTAGGAAAAGTTTTTACGTAGATGTTATACTGGCTAATTTCCTAACATAACATAGTACCTAGAAGTAATGTCGGTCAATTATAGGAGTATGAACTATACCTAGTCATTACTCAACCTAAATATCTAGTTTTCAAATCAACCATATTTAGGATATATATATATATATATATATATATATATATATATATATATATACAAAGATAATTATGAGATATATAGATTATAATTATCAAATATAAAGTACAAGAATTATATAGTGATAACTATAGGAGGTATTAAGTAAAACAATTATTGAAGAGATAAAAAAACCTAAGGTTAAATGTGTTAGTGAAATTTTATTATTCATCCAATAGCCTTGATTGAATTTGGCTACCCCGAACCTACAATCGTTAATCCTTTGAGAGCCAGAAAGATATGTATAGATTTATATGGGGCTCATACACCCACCTATGATTGCTAGCTACAATCCTAGTATAATAACTTTCTTTATATATACAAGAGTTATTCGGCATCCGATGAAGCATCGTGTGGGGAAATTGTTAGTCTACAGCGTCGATTATGTGGTCTCATGGTAATACAAACCGAAAACCTTAAGTAAACCAACCCCCTAGAGCGACGCGTTCGAGTAGTTAATATTATAAATTAGGAGTGATTAAATATCCTAAAAATATATAGTAAATTAGGATTAGTAAAATATCCTATAAAGTATCTTAAGTTAGGATTGGTTGAATATCCTAAAAATATAGTAAGTTAGGATTGGTAAAATATTTGAACAAGAAAAGAAAAGTTTTTCTCAAAGAAAAAAAACTCTTAATTAAAACTATCGAATAAAGAAGAAAACTATAAAAACCTGTGAGCACACCAAAATTATGTTGACATTTTCAAAATACATGTATTCTCTGGGAGATGAGTGTGGTGGATAGCCGTATTGAGGAAGATGTCGTCAAGGAAGTTTGATGGCATTATTTATGTTTGTTTATTTTCTATTCATGGTTAGGATGTGTGTATGATCTACCAAACAATATAACCCCTAAAAAAATTATAACGAATAAAAGTATCACTTGTGTTATATTTTTATGTATTGTTGAATATATATGTTTGCCTCGATCCAACATCCCTACATCACACATGCCGACATTTCCGCTTCCGACCGAGGGTGTGACAGATTGGTATCAAAGCTACAGGTTATAGCGAACTAGTAATTCGTTAGGAACTACGACTATAACATAGGTGTGTTAGGATGAAAATCCCTGAAAGATCGTTTAGATTCAAACAGATTAATAACGAGAACACAACGATGATCCAAAATATGTTGAATGATTAAAAGGTCACGCTTCAGAAGAACTCGATTAAGAATAGCTACTATAGAGGCGTGATTCGGGTTACAAGATAAAATCAGAGTTTCTAGAAATACGATGCATGCATGCATCATAAATAATCTAACCCTAGTAAATAAATACGAGAGGATAGGCCCACCCCGTTTACAAAGTAGACTATACATAAGGCCCATTGATGCAACACAATATACCCAAAAATCTCCCCTTTTTGTCAAATGAGCGAGAGTCCTTCAATGCTAAGTTCGCTTCTGTACTTCGTAAACCTTAGGATTGAAATTCAACAAAGCCTTTCGAACCTAGATGTACCATAGGATCATGTCTGAGAAGCATTTTACATCTCCTTTGCTATTGCCTTTGAATTTGGTGACCATATCCAAAACGAACTCAAGACATGAAGTACTGTAGAGATGTTTATCTGGACGGTAGAAACAGGTCTTGCGAAAGTCTGCATTACTTCTTTCTCTAGCCTGAAATACCACATACCATTCGTCTTTGTAAATCTTTCCTATCTTCAACTTCACAAAACCTTCTGGGGACTCTTTAGGAAGAACCGAGGGCTTCCTTCGTAGTATAGCAGCTACCTCCACATCCATATTTCGATGGGACCTGTGAATTTCATTGTAGTGATCTTCTGTTCATCCCTTAGCAGTAGATTGTAAAGCATGATCCAGTCATAGGGATTGAGGCAAGGCAAGTCGTCGAGAGTGAATTCATGAATCTGACTTGCAGAACCTCTCGCAACCTTGAACTTCGCATTTGGGAAGATGTCAGTTTTGATGGGACCTGTGAATTTCATTGTAGTGATCTTGCTCGCACTCCAAGTTTCGTACTGCGGCTTCATGTGCTTGAGATAAAACGAGAATAAGAGATGGTCAGCTCCACTGTCAGTAGATGGGATGTTCGCAAACTTTACAAAAAAGCGAAACTTGAAGGCCTTAGGAGTTATTGGAAGATCCAGTTGCGAATCCGGTGTGTTATGAAGCTCGAATGACACAACTGGTTCTAACCAATATTGACTTGGCAAGTCTACAACGTCATTTTGAATTCGTTTCAATGTCCACTCAGGGAATACGAGCTTCCTGCTTTCAAGCGTGACCTGAGCTTCTTTCTATGCTTTCTCTTTTTATTCGGCCTTACGAACAATTATCTGATGTTCATCTATCTCAGCTTTTCTCGCCTTCTCCTTTTGAGTTCTTCTTCATCTGGCTCCTCGTATTCACTATTATCAATGATTGGATCATCTAAGAAAAGCTTCTCTTTGTTCGTAATTGTTCAGGTAATACGAGCTTCCTGCTTTCAATTGATCCCTACACTTAGACAAATCCAACTCGATCTTCTCTATCCATATACGCCTCTCATCACTCTTCGACGAAACCCTGCTAATTTTATCAGTTAGGTTAGATTTTGTCAAACAAGTCCTTTTTAAACTATCACTAATGCTAGAAAAGGTGAATTTTACATCATTTAATTCAGTTTCATATCTAGACACAGGTATATTAAGAGATTCTAGAATTAGATTTACCTTGTTGATTAGCTATTTGCAATAATTGATTTGTTCAGGAACTGGTCTTGCTGCGAAACAACTATCATCTCCTCTTACACATTCAGTGGCATTACCATACATCTATGACCTTTCGTCTTTCACCATCAAGCATCTTCCTCCAAACTGCGAACTCCCTTCATTCGCAACGAACACCCTACCATGTGTGGGCCTACGAACCTCATCATCTACAGAGTCAGTTGACCAGACCTCAACTCCTCTAAACTCGTTTTCAACAACATTTTGCCGCACAATTGAAGCAGGCATAGAGTTATCAACATTCTTTTTCTTCTTGATCTCCTCTAGCTTTCGCATGTGGTAAGCCTCATCATCTTCTCCTTCCTTCTTCTCATTTAATCTTCTTAGCACGCAATCCTTGGCCAAATGATTCTTGCCATGACAATAATTGCAGTCGTAACCGGAATCACCCATGAGCTTCTTCTCCTTCTTTTCTTCCTCCTTTTGAGAACCATTTTTGTTCTCCTCTTTCACATTTTCAGAGCTATAGTTGCCCTGCCAGTTTCGGTTCTTGTTTGAGGGGAACTTTTTCTTTGCGAACCGCTTGGGATTAGAAACCATTAAAGCATACTCCTCGTTTGTAAGCTCATCACATTCAAAATGATCAGAATCATACCTATCCTTTGCAACAATCTTGCCTTTCGCAACAAGAGCTAGAGATCCCATTCTAGAAACAACTTTCGCTTTTTTTGTCACTTCACTTTGATGTGCTTTCAGGTTTCCAACAAGCTTGGCTAAGGAATAGTTTTTGAACTCCTCATGTGCCTTAATGGTTGAAACCACTGCCATCCAATTAGATCTAAGTCTGTTAATGAGTGTGAATTTTTGTTTGATTACTTCACGTCCAATGTCGTGTTTCATCATCTTGCTGAGAAGATGATTGTAGTGATTGAATGTTTGACTCAGATTTTCTTCCGGATTTTGTGCGAAGGCATCGAACTCTGAAAGCAAGAGCGTTTGAGTAGAGTGCTCAAGATCTGCATCAATAGAGTAAAGTTCCTTGAGCCTATCCCAAATAGCTTTCGCAGTGTCACACGAGCTGACCAGACGAAAGGTATCAACAGGCAAAGCGAATCGAATGATCCTCATTGCTGATTAGCTTTTCTTTCTCATCCTGAGGAACATCTTTTTCATCAAGAAGTAGCTAGTTGTAGTCCTTCTGAGTTTTAATAACTCTTTTGTTTGATGTCTGAACAAATGCACCTAGAGTAAGGGCTTCCCATATCAAATAACCGTTATCTTCCAGGCCGAGAACGTAATCTTCAAAATGAAGTGCCCAGACGTCATACTCATTGGTAAAGAGAATCGGGATCCTTATTGTCGATCCAATGCTACTAGAGAGATTTATAGAGTTGATGTGAGAATCGTCGTGCTACATGATGATATTTCGTTTGAAACCTATTAAGAATCAGAAGTGTAAACAAAAGAAGTTTTAGGGTAATATTAAGATCACAGAGTAGCGTCAAGAACATGATAATGATGATTAAACTATATCCAATATTAACAGAAACCCTAATGAATCTATAAATAGAAGAGAAGCATATAGATTACACAGTCTCCTGCTCTGATACCAATTGTCAGGATGAAAATCCTTGAAAGATCGTTTAGATTCAAACAAATCAATAACAAGAACACAACGATGATCCAAAATATGTTGAATGATTAAAAGGTCACGCCTTAGAAGAACTCGATTAAGAATTGCTAGTGAAGAGGCGTGATTATGGTTAGAAGATAAAATCAGAGTTTCTAGAAATATGATGCATTCATGCATCATAAATACTCTAACCCTAGTAAATAAATATGGGAGGACAAGCCTAACCCGTTTACAAAATAGACTATACATAAGGCCCATTAACGCAACATAATATACCCAACAGGGTGTATACTCTAAATTAGTTAAATCTAATAAAAGTATTATTATTAATTACCATACGGATCGACTACTTACGGGAGAGATGACTAGATTGAACTGTCACTTGGGTTGTTGGATTTCAGAATGACCATATGCTAAAATGGTCCTGCCCTCCGGCACTTCTCATCTGGCCGATCCTTACATGATAGTCTTGAAGTATAAAATATAGAATTAATAAAATACCCTTAATCAAACACTAAAGAGATAAAGAGTTATACAAACTCTAATAAATATACCTACCAATGATAACGATCATCCATTCAAATCCAAACTTAAGGTTTTAGGTAAAAAATGAATCCTATGGTTAGTACAATATTGCGAACGTAGCACAACTAGACCTAGAATGTGAAACTAAGTTTTATTATGGTCTAACCGATGCACGCCGAAACCTGGATGTCGTAGTTGACAACCTAAACGCTTAAGGATTTATGGATTGACAGCCTGGTGCGGTTAGTTCAGAAATTAGGTCGCGGCCTACAACTTGAGGATCTTTGGATATGTAGTCTAGATCGACCCCTGAAGACTAGATTCTTAGATCAACACCTATTACAAGAGGATTCAACACTTAGTTTGGAATGGTACACCTTGATGATATCCGGATTACATTCAGGTATCTGACATAACCCCATATAGAGAATCAAATGAGATATAATATTATCTACTATAGACTTATAATAGGAAATTGTATGTATTTTATGATTCCCATACTATTTCTCATAAACATCTTCCTGTTTGATGTCTTATGTAGGTTATTGGAGCTATATGGAGGACATATGGGCATGGGTGTTGTATCCTTACCCGAAAGAGGAACAGGTGGTGCTACACACACTAGAGATGGAGAGTAACTATGATATGCTGATGCCTTTATCCCATACCCCAGTATCAGTTGAAGAGGATGATGAGTCGTTTGAAGACGAAGAGGAGCCCATTGAGAAGGATGAGCAGCATGACGAGGAGTTTGGGGGAGTACCAACAGATAGCTCACCTTACTCGGATTCATCTTCCCTAGATGACCTTGTTAAGCATATTGAGACTCATGGGGTGGACACTACTGATTCGGAGCCATCTCTAAAGATTATTATCCCATTACCCCCATCTTCTAGCCGATCCTTTAGTAATCATGCCTCGGGACCCATGACGATAACCACCCCCAGAAAATACATCCCTATTCCATCCCGCAAGATAGAAACTTCATCGGCATCATTGCCTAGGTCATCAAAGAAGCGTTACCCCTCCCACAAATCGACTCCACAAGTGGATAAGTAGATTAGGTAGGAGAGTATTAGGGTTTATGTGATTGGAGAGTCCTCCGAGGTACCTTTACACAATCCTATTATAGAGGATCCCACGGATGGGGCGATCTCAGTGTTATCTCTACAAGTAAAACGATGGGGGGATCATATACATTAGGTAGAGGAGGACGGTGATTCACTGAGGAGGGAGATCAGGATAGTGGCTAGTAGAGTTAGAGATTTGGAGCAGGTGAGGGATGTAGATGTGATGAGGATCCTCCACACATACGATAATTTGGAGGAGACCCATTCTCTGGTTCAGTGTCAGCAGATTTGGATTGAGGGTTTAAAGTAGCGTGTGAGGGAGTTAAAGTTGAGGTAGACGATGTCATAGATTGGTGCAGTTACTATGGAGGTGATGATCAGTTACCTACAACACCACTTGGCATAGTTAGTGGCTTGGATAGTGGTTTATTTTGGTATATGATAGATAGTTCAAGAAAACTAGTAACTATATTTTAGGGTTTGAAGGAGGGAAAAGTAGTATAGCAGATAATAAGATACTGCTATGTCCTTTATATGTAAAATATAAATTTTACCTGTTCAAACCACATCATTGTACACTTCTAGGAAATCTGATGTAGAAAAAATTTATGCAAATTAATGAAAATCTATCCTATTGTATATCATGTTACTTGTTTGATTTGTTTCTTGATATAGTGAACTCTCTTAACTAATTTTTCAAATCAAACCTCAAACTTAACATAACAACTAACTTATACCATACATACAAAGTCATGCCTCACACAAGGAGAAACCCAAGACAACCCGAACCCAATCCTAAACCTATGAACTTGGCTGCGATTGAGGCATTAGTGGCCCATCACGTTGCCGATGCAATACCAAAACTAGAAGCCAATAGGAACAAATATTCACGAGGTAATGGAGGTGATAATTCGCAAGGAGATAACCGAGTTCCAACCAGGGTTTGTTCATATAATGACTTTAGAAACCGTAAGCCAAAAATCCTTCCACGGAAATGAAGGTGTTGTTGGTTTGACTTTATGGATAGAAAAGACGGTGTATGTCTTCAAGATTAGCTTATGTGTAGAAGAAATCAAGGTGACATTCACCATCTATACCTTGGAAGATACAACCCTAAGTTGGTGGGTCAATTATATGAAGACTATGTGCATTACTGTAGCGAATTCCATGGCTTGGAGCGAGTTGAAGCAACTCATGATTTAAGAACACAACATACGCGAGGAAATGCAGAAGCTGGAGCAGGAGTTGTGGATTTTGATGATGAAGGAAGCTAAAATTGCTACTTATACAAACCATTTCAATGACCTTGCTACCTTATGTCCCGGGATGGTCACCCCGAATATAAGATAGAAAGGTACATTTGGGGTCTGTGCAAGCCCAGTCAAGGCTTAGTCACCACTTCAAAGCCAACCTCCTATGAAATCTCAAAGAGAATATCCTTTAGTCAGATGAATCAAGAGATACGTTACGGTAGAATGGTCCAAATGGTTGATCTCCCAAAGGCGGAGAATAGGAAGAAGTAGTTTGGAAAGGAATTCAAAGGAAGGGCTAGGAAATCAATAGAAAAGAAATGGAAAGCGTTTCAAGCATTTGCAGTTATGACAACCCCAACAGGGACTACCACTAGAAGTAGTCCGAGATGCAATGAATATGGGTATCGTCATATTGGAACCTGTTAGATCTGCCCTAACTACGGAAAGAAAGGTCATCTTTCCAATAGATGCAGCACCCCCACCAAATCAAGGAACCGTAGCAGCAGGAGTTCGAGCATGTTAGGAGTCCACGCGACTTGGACATGTCAAGAAGAATTTTCCAAGAAGTTTTCCAAGTCTGACAGTAGTTACGGGTATGTTCCTAATCAATGACTTACATGCAAAATGTACTTTTCGATATCGATGCCAATAGATGCTATATTACTCCGTGGTTTAGGAAGTTATTAAACCACCCATCTAGTAAAATTAGGGAAACTTATAGAGTAGAAATGGCTAACGGCCAAGTCGGTAGTACCCAGGAAATACTTATGAATTGTACATTAATGTTAGATAATCATACCTTTCTCGTCGACCTTATGCCTATGGTCATTGGAAGTTTCTACACCATCATCGGTATGGATTGGTTATCCCCTAACCATGTTGAAGTATTATTCTTTGAAAAAGCATTACATCTACCCCTATCGAACGAAGAATATTTAATCATCTACAACGATAAACCTAGAGGAAAACTTAGGATCATGTCCTGCATGAAGGCTAGAAAATACTTGCAGAAAAAGTATTACGCCTTTGTAGCCTATATTGTCGATAGGAAAGATAATAATAAGAAGAAGATTAAGGAAGTAATTCAAGTGTGCGACTACCATGATGTATTCCCTGAAGATCTACCGAGACTATAGCCAGCTCGACAAGTAGATTTTCGGATCCATCTAATTCCAGAAGCCGTCCCAGTAGCAAAGTCTCCTTATAAATTGGCACCTTCAGAGATGCAAGAGATCCCTAGTCAGTTACAGGAACTTCTTGACAAGGGTTTTATCATACCAAACTTCTTGCCTTGGGAAGCACCCATTTTGTTTGTCAAGAAGAAGGGCTGATCTTTCTGGATGTGCATCGACTATAGAGAGCTAAATAAGTTGACCATTAAGAATCGATATTCACTTGGCCGAATAGACGATCTCTTCGATCAACTTTTAGGATCTAGTTACTTCTCTAAGATCGACTTGAGATCTGGATATCATCAAGTCCAAGTAATGGAAGAGGACCATCCAAAGACTGCTTTTAGAATGCGATATGGTTGTTATGAGTTCTTGGCCGTGCCTTTTGGATTGACCAATGCCGCAACTGTTTTTTGTGGATCTCATGAATCGAGTATGCAAGCCTTACTTGGACAAATTGGTGATAGTATTCATTGACGAGATTTTGATCTACTCATGAACTAAGGAAGAGCATGGGCGGTATCTTCGAATGATCCTAGAACTATTAAGGAAATAAAAGTTGTACGCAAAATTCTCTAAGTGTGAATTTTGGATAAGAGAAGTACACTTTCTCGCGCATGTGGTAAGCAGTAAAAGTATTCATGTCGACCCTTCCAAGATTTAGGCCCTAAAGGATTGGGAACCGCCCAAGACACCGACCAAAGTTCGTCAATTCTTAAGACTGACTGGCTGTTACCGGAGATTCAAAGAGTGAGAAATTTAATATTATTTTATTTTTTATTCTAATGTTATTAATTTAATATAATTAGAGTGAGAAATTTAAAATTTTAATTTTGAAATTTTAAATGAAGAATCAATATGTTGACAAGTGTTTCTCTCATCAGGAAGAAGAACGAAGAAATAGATGGTGATTAAGGGTCAAGGGTTTCAGGAAAAAATTAGGTGAGATAAGAGGGAGAGAAACTGATGTGTGAATTTCAGGTTTTTAAAGGAACCGCCACCATTTTGATTTCTGGATCGATTTTGAGATTTCTAAAATAATTTTCAGTTTCTAAAAACTTTTAGGTTATAGGTTTCAGATTTTTTTATTATTTTTTATTTTCGATTTCTAGAGAAAAACACATCGGGAGACGTAGATAAGGTGTTGGAGTGCTCCATTTTCTGATGGTAGTGTCAGTGGTTAAGTGTTTAGCAAAAGAGGAAAAAATATATATTTTTGGTTTAAAGTTGGATGGACCCACAACTTTAATTAAAATATTTTTCAATAATTAAAAATACTCAAAATGTTAAAAATAAATGAAAAATAAAATTTAAAATGGCATTGTAGTCATTTCATGCCTCATGGGATTAAACGTGTAAATTTAAAAAACAATAGATGAAACGTGCAACTTTTAACCACATGAGGGACTATCTGAGTTAATTTTTAAAATATGGATTGAACGTCCATTTTGACAACTGCACAATGGACGATTCGTGTAATTTAGTCTATTAGAATACATGTTGAATTTTTATTAAGATATTGTGTTATTACTAGTTTATTTAATTATAACAATATTATTAAAACATAAAGAATGTATCAATGTTATATTGGAGCGGGGTTTCACAGCAGGGCATGCCGCTTTGAAAGTCGTTGCGTGCAAAGTGGCAAAGCACGAAAATGCATGTATAGAAAATCAACATGTGTTTGTACCTTTTGCATTTGATACATTTGGATTTTTCACGCCAGAGGCGGTTGAGATCCTCAACAGAGTCCAACGGGTTTCGCATTCTAATGTTATATCTTCTAGATCTATAGATGTTATTTTCAAAAGAATTAGTTTTGTCATCCAGAAATGGCTAGCGGCACAGCTTGTTGTCCGTTTGTCTTCCATCGATATGTATTGAACTATTTTTTATTTCAATCCACTTAAAATAAAAAATTCCCTATAGTTCTTATGTTAAAAAAATATATTGGAAATATTTTTAAAACTATAATGTTATAATAAAGAAAAAATAAAAATACAAATATTATCATAAAAGAAAATTATAAATAGAATATTGTAATATACAGATTAGTAAAAATAAAAATCTGTTTTTGTATTTAACCGAATAATGTACTAACAAAAACAAATGCGTACATTTCCAAATTCCAACCACTAAATAACATTTTTATCTTCTCAAAACTAAAAATGATGTAGAACCAAACACAAGAAAAAAGTGTATAAGATTTGCATTGACGCAAAGCTGGTCTAAAAACCATACATGTGTTTGTCATTGATTGTTTGTGTACTACATAGAACCTTTTTCTAAAAGGTAAAAGATTACAAGAAAATTTTGTCGTGCTGATACGTTGGACACTTTATGTATACATATATTGTTTCTTTTCAACAAATAAGCATCCAAATAATGAGATAAATTTTCCAATATTTGTTTAAAACTACACAATCTAAAACTTAAGAATAGCAAGAAGAAGAAACAAATTATATAAAAGAAATATCGCAATTCTCATAAGAGCTTTCATGTTTGCAAAAAATGTTCCGTTTTGTTGGTTTTGATGTTCATTAATTCTCATATATTTACAAAAACGATATTTGGTTTTACTTTTTTACTGTGTGTTATAATAGGTTTTTTAAATTATCATTAATATAGAAAATCGCTTGAGAACCCTCATATTTCCAATAAAAATGTTCGGTTGGTTCGGAACCCTAGTAGTTGATACCCACTAGCAGTTTGTGGATGCGAGCTCTCATACCTATAAGTTATTCCTTTTCTGAAATGTAGTCGCTATTCCAATTACTATCGTATATAGTCATTTTGAATGTCTTCAAATCCAAAGCACTCAAAAGCCAGTAAGCAATTGGTATATTTATTGGAATGTAAAGCTACAGAAAAAGTTAGAAGTAATTACTCATTAAATAACATTATATTATAATTATCTGTTACTTAGCTAATGTAATCCAAACATAATTATACCGTAACATAGTTTGTCTAAGCTGGATAAACGGATCCATTAGTCATATCACTCCAGCCAAATACATTAGTGTTGAAAGTTGTCGGTACAACCGTCCACCAAGCAACATCTGCTCTACACTCTATCAGCAATGAGATTCACATCATGATGTGCTGACAATCAAAAAGTTTGCATTAAAGTAAGTATTGCTATTATAAATGTAGTACGTCATAAATATATGATTATATAACTTACATCACATTCCAACCAACATGTGTGACTATCTGTGTATAAGCGCATCCATAATTCAATGGTCGCAATACCGATAAAAAACGATGAGCAAACAACAACAAAGCATCCCGTTCTTTAAACACTACTAGAAAAAAGGCCTTTTACGACACTCATTGCGCGTCGTAAAACGCTCAGACGACGCGCAAATGCGTGTCAAGGAAGGCCCTGTCATAAAGAGAGACGACGCGCTTTTGCGCGTCGTCTATAGACGACGCGCATTTACGACGCGCATTTACGACGCGCATTTATGACGCGCATTTACGACGCTCGGTTACGACACGCAATGCGTATCAAGGAAGGCCCTGTCATAAAGGAAGACAATACGCATTCGCGTGTCGTAACCTTACGACGCGCGTGTTAATGACACGTAATGCGTATCAAGAAAGCCTCTGTCAAGAAAGGCCATGTCATAAATGAAGATGACACGCATGTTTGCGTATCATAATTTTAAATGTTAAAAAAAAATTTATTTTTTATAGATTTACTAATTTTCAAATTAAATTTGCATTTAATGCCTCACAATATAAAATAAAATATCATATACAAAAAATATAATCCATTTCATAAAATTTAATGTCTTACAATTCTATTTCTTACAATATATAAATTTACATGTAAAAACATCTCTACAGTCTACATGTTTCATGCTTGATTTCCATCTTTTATCGTTTTTAAAAACAAAAGTTCTAACAAGAAACCTTCTTTTAGTAATGCAAGTGATGCTCTTGATAAGCTGATATTCTTAAGTGTAACGGATCCCTCATTACTTGGAGATGCTGGTGAGCTTGAAATCCAAATTAAACCTGATCCAGAAAAAGGGACAAACAACTATCAGTAAGCAATCAAGTTCCAAATTAAAACATTAAGTCACAAAGATATTATAATGGAATGAGACATTTTGAAAAGTTCATTATTTCATGTAGTTATTATTATTTATTTTTTCTTTTAACCAAACCCATAATTCCATTTTTTCTTTCAAATTAAATTTGCATTTAATGCCTCACAATATAAAATAAAATATCATATACAAAAAATATAATCCATTTCATAAAATTTAATGTCTTACAATTCTATTTCTTACAATATATAAATTTACATGTAAAAACATCTCTACAGTCTACATGTTTCATGCTTGATTTCCATCTTTTATCGTTTTTAAAAACAAAAGTTCTAACAAGAAACCTTCTTTTAGTAATGCAAGTGATGCTCTTGATAAGCTGATATTCTTAAGTGTAACGGATCCCTCATTACTTGGAGATGCTGGTGAGCTTGAAATCCAAATTAAACCTGATCCAGAAAAAGGGACAAACAACTATCAGTAAGCAATCAAGTTCCAAATTAAAACATTAAGTCACAAAGATATTATAATGGAATGAGACATTTTGAAAAGTTCATTATTTCATGTAGTTATTATTATTTATTTTTTCTTTTAACCAAACCCATAATTCCATTTTCAATAAAATGGTAAGTCAAAGATACATCCCTGTTTAACCTAAAATCCATCAAAACATTGAACTAACATACTAAATCAAGGATAATGCAAAGCAGTTTCTTTTGGGTAACCCACCAGCAACAGGGGTAATTTGTCCATCTACATGCAGTAGATTGTACTAGGGACTTAAAGCACTTATAAAACTATCTTATGGAGGGTATTTTGGTAAACCCACCAGCAACAGGGGCAAGTCTGTCCAAAAAAATATCTGAACGGCCTAATCATATTTAAATAGCATCAAATCAGCACCAATCTCTCTATATCTTCTTCATTTTGTCCAGAAAAAACAACTAAAAGACCTTGAAAGCACAAATACAACAAAAAAAATATTAAAAATATGTATTTGAAGGATTATTTAATGAAGAGAAAAAAACAAAGTAACTTTATTTACAATTTTACCCCTGTAACTACAGTTTCTGTCCATGCCCAAGCTAATGGAAGAAAATACCATGGGGATTTAGCAATCATGAAAAGCCCCAATGCATATGAAGTGGCAAATATCAAAACAGATTTCCATGCTTTCATGTTATCAGTTTCAAATACCTTTTGAGAAAAAAAATAAAAAGTATTAAATATGAATATGTTCAAATAAAAAAGGATAAAAATTAATAAGTAAGAGTGTAATACGGTCTTGGGAAGAGTATCGATGATGTCTTCAAAGTGATATTATCTGAAAGTGGTTCTCCAATTTTTCTAAAACCGTAATTTCGCATAATTCTTGTCTTCTTTCTGCACTGTATGTTGGTAATGGTGGTGTGATAGGACTGGCTACTGTTTTGACTATTTTACCCTTTCATAAAGGAATCACTGCAAGTTATATATCAGGGTTTAAGAAATACCTTAGAAAGACCATCAGTAAGGGCCTGTTTTGACATAATCACAAAACTATAAGGACTTAACTATTATATAATTTAAAAAAAAAAGAGGGGGAGGGGGCTTCCGTATCAAGGCAAAGATCTGCCAAAGAACTGCGTCTTCAATAAAAAAGGAAGAAATCAACCAAATGCAACCAAAGATTCAAATTACAAGAAAAAACCATACCTTCTTGGAAAACCATTCATGTTTCCAAAAGAGTTGTTTGGAAATGAAAAACCAGCAACAGGGGCCACAATGTTTAATCCCACAATCTCTATATTCATTGGCTTCCCATCAAGTTCGACATTGTTATACCTTTTGACAGCTGCTAATGCATCTTGCCCATAGTCACATAGTTCGTGGTACGGTCCGGTACGGGAACAAGGAACGGGAACGGGATTCATGAGGTTGGGCGTATCGGGTACGAGAGGGGTAGGTTCATTTCGGTACGTGTCCGGTAGGGCGTACCATTGGTCCCGATACGGTGTATCTGTTTTTAGAACACATATTTAGCAATAATTTACTTATAAATATAATATTCAACAACAGAATTCCAGCAATATATTTTTATAAAGTCAATTCCAGCAACATTTTTCATGATTCCATAATTCAAAATACCAAAATACACATATTGTAGAAGAGAAGAAAATCATGAAAAATACCAACATTTTTCATGATTCCATAATTCAAAATACCAAAATACACATATTCACTATCTGATACGTGAATACTAGCATTGCCATTGCCAAAAACCATTCTCAATAACTAATAGAATAACAGTAGAAGAGAAGAAGAGAAGAAAAACAGAAATTGGCAAGTGTATTATTGGAAGTCGATGAATCAAACCAATTGTCGGGCTATTTAGTAACTAATAGAATAACTATATTCAATAACAGAGAACTGTAGAAGAGAAGAAAAGAAGAAAAGCAGAAATCGATTTGATGTTACAGTGAAACATCTAATTGAAGAAGATGAAGTTTATTGTCACAGGGGCCTGATTTATAAGCAATCATGGTACCTGGTATCGAGGAATCAAACCAATTACTGAAGCGTTTTTTTTCCTGAGTCGATACTTTTTGGAATCGTCATCACAGTTCCCGCTCAATCCCCCAATCGCTCAATCGCCAACCCAATCGACCCAATCGCCGACCCAATCGACAAAATCGCTGACCCAATCGACGAATTGTTGCAATCCAATTCGTCAGAAACGCGTCCCCGTCATCGTACCAATTAATTGCTCGGATCGCCAATGAGCCGTACCTAAGACCGTTTCGCATGGCGTTCGGATCGAGATTGTACCCCGTTTGGGTACGAAACGTTCAAAACGTGGTATGTGACCACATTAGCGACTCCTGTGACTATGATCTTGCCTTCTTTAATACAATATCATAGCCATCCCCTGAAAGAAAATTTAGTTACAATAGAATCACAAACATGAAGTCTGCTACTCATTATCTTCACTAAAAACTCATGTCACAGCTTGCAGATCAAGTATTGGGGACTCAGGACTTACTCCTAAGAGGAGAGGTCGTCATTCCAAAAAAACAAATGGAGAAGAAGAGAATAATCTTCGTACCTAATTTAGGGAATAAAAGAATCTTTAGAGATTGAATGTAAGAGAACGAAATCTAGGGCACATACATGAAGAAGAAGAGAACAATCTTCGAACCTGATGCCTCCTCCGCTTTTTTTTTTCTGCATCTTGATGCTTCCGATCGTACCCTAAACCTCAGACTTTCGATCCCAAATCTGACTTGCAACCTTCGATTTCTGATCTTCAACCTGTAATTCGAGACATATAGTTTCAAATCTCAGAAAATTGACCTTGCTACCTCCTATTTTTAATGAAAGAGGAGTCTTAAATCTAAGAGAAAAATGAGGAGTCGTCCGCTCAAAATGACATTATTTGTACGTCACACCTATTAATTGGTTCCTACCTGCGAGAAAAATGAGGAGTCGTCCCCTCAAAATGGATTAGGGTACAGGAGGCCTGGTTAAATAGATAGACAGGGGAGGAGGGAGAGAAAAGAGTCGAATGAGTGTTTTAAAAAGCCCTAGAAATTATCCCAATGATTTTCTGATATATGAATTGTTGAGGTATACAACAGAGATGGTATCGTGATTAGGGTTTGCAGAGAAAAGGGAAGAATAGAACGAAGGGGATCTTGAAGCGGGGAATTAAAAATTTTAAGAATTTTGAGGGGATTTCATTTCCCCCTTTCAAGAACGTGCGTTTTAGTAAAAATCATAAAGCGACAATCACAGAGGACGCACGTTTTAGATAATGTGCCCTCCGTGTTTTTATTTTTTTTACATTAGACACTAATTTAAGGGCACGCAATAATGCGTGACCTAAATCCTCAAATTTTTTGAACAGACGACACGTTTTTATTGTCACTCTCTTTTGCGTAACATAAATCAGTGAGCGTCGTGATTTGCGCGTCATGAAAGGGTCTTTTTCTTGTAGTGAAATAAACTATATACGGTAGGCTCTAAAAGATTGACCAACGATGCTGGTTGTTGTCATGCAACACCTTTCCTCTTCATCGTATCTATGGTGACTTATATCATATTGACATAACCTTTTGGTGTAGAGAACGCCTAAGTGGTGTTGTCACCGGCATTTTGTATTCATCCCTTGGAATCTATTTTAGATCGAACGATTGAAGACATGGAGACGGCTAGGGGTGTTTGTTTGAATGGATCAGTTCGATCCGATCCAATTAAGTAAATCCAAATTGATTTCGGTTTTCAAAATATGGATCCAGATAAACTAAATTCAAACCGATCCGATCCGATCCAGTTACAATTTGGTTGGATCGGTTTTTATAATTCGGTTTTCAAAAACCATAACATTTTAAAAGGACATAGAATTATAATATGATCTAATTTTAGAGAAGAAGCAAAAACAAATTATTTACTTGTAACTTAAAATTTATAAACAACCACTAAGAAGACATATTGTAGTTTATTATTTAATAGATAAAAAAACTTTTGAGAAAAAATACATATTAATGTCTTTTATTAGGTAAAAAGTTTTGAAATTATTTTAAAAAATTATAAAATTAATAAATAATTATAGATATACTGAAAATAAATACATAACAAATTGTTATTCAGTTTTTTTGGATTATTCGGTTTTTATTTTATAAACCAAAACCAATCTGAAATCTAAAATAATAATTCGATTTTGTTGAAAACCAATCCAAAAATCCAAATATTCGAACCAAATTGTCCAATTGAACAATTCGGTTTTATCCAAATAGTGAACAGCCCTAGAGACGGCTGCTCAAGGCCGTGATTTAGTGATTGTTCGGATGTGCCTGATCCATAACCATACTCCCATATGTCATTGTACTCTATGGTACCAGTATCTTGCATGATAAGTTCTTGTACGGTTTAACCGATTTTTAATTAAAAACAATGCAAAAACATAAGGAACATTACATCAAATAAATAATGTATGGGAGTGAAATAATTAACAATGTACCTCCAGCCCCATCGAGGTACCTGATGGGTTATGAGCACTATAACAATCCTATGGTGCATATACAACCCAAATGTTTTGGATCTAGGTTGTCTCAAGGTATACATGCAATTTTCATTTATCCAAAGCATGAAACCTAACTAACATACAATTTAGAGATTTACAACATAAAGCAAGTTAGATGAATATCTCTTTGTTGTAGCTTGTAGAACTCGGCCTTCCAAGAGCTTAGTACCTCAAATGTGATACCTCAAATAAGTCACAAACACCAAAAGAAAGAGGAGGCTTATGAGAGAGAGAGAGAGAGGTTAGGAAATACCAAAATCGGCTAGGGTTTCACCTGGAAGTCTTGGCCGATTTTGGGACGGCTAGGGGTTCAATTTATAGTGTGGAATCCTTAGGGTTTCTTACATAAAAACCTAATTTACTTAAACCTTTAACTATTCCAATAATCCATATGATAGGCCCTTTGGACTAACTCTTCATGGACTCTCACATAGATTTAGACCATCCCTAATCAACATGGATCATTAGCCCAAACTATAAGTATTACTGATTTACCTAATCAGTCCTTGTAAATTTAATCAGTCTCTTTTGATCACTAAATTAATTTTTGATCAATACCAATTAAATAATAATATAATTTCTCAATTAATATATTATTCATATAATATATTAATAAATCACAAATACCTCTTTCTCAAATATCCATCCCATCAAATTGCTCCGGTGAAGACAACCCAAAAGGACCATGCTACTATCGGGTCATGTACATACTAATTATAGTTATGGGCTTAGACACCTAATCCAAAAGTCTCCCACTTGGATAAGTCTAATAACTATAACTGGTAATGTAACTTCAAAATCCAATTAGCAATCGTAGCTCTCAAAAGCCGCTTTCCAACTGTGATCTAGTTAATGACTCGTCCTTTAGATAAGGGATCCTATAATTATTTGTTCTTCAAGATATCGTGTGGAAAAAGACATGGAATAAAGCCATACTCATTGTCCAACAGTTTGTTTCCCGATTTCTTATTTGTTTGACATAGAACTTAATTGAACACATTAATTGAGTCCTGACGGGCCCGATACATAAGTCAAAACAAAATCATCGAGGGCCCATGATATCACTTTTAATCCTCTTAGGATAAAAGGAACAGATAAACTTCGACTTATATGCTTGTACTAATCACTTGTTAAATTATACACAACAACACATTTTATAACATCAAGTTACTGATGCGATTTCTTACTATCAATGCAGAACCAACTCGTAATTAACAACTCATATATCTTGGTTTGAAGACTATACGATATTATCGTCTCACAACCACTCGTGATGAATTCCATGAAGTGATTCATGTGAGCGTGGGTTTAATCCAATACTCAAATCTTATTTCAGGAGCACTCATGAACGTTGTAGCAAACTTTTGTTATGTTTAAACACCTTAGACAATATACAAGCCAATTCATGACAGGCTAACCTCATAGCTTACTTCCAAAGTGTGATTGATTGTGGATAGTTCGAATAATCATATTATTCTGGAAGTCAAAAGATGCAAAACTGAAACATAAAATAAACAATTGAAAAAAGATAGTAAAGTTTACTTATAAATAAAACCCTTATTATTTAATCATCAAATGCCAATTACATTTATTTATTACAAGTTTCTAACTGCCTATCTAATCACTAAAACAAATATCGTCTCTTAGGCCATTGCTCCTAGCAGGCTGCAAATGCTTAACCCTACCCAGTCCCTTCGTAAGGGGATCTGCTAGGTTATCCGTTGACGATACCTTCTTCACTACGAGGAGTCCCTGTTCTACTTGATGTCTTATGAAGTGATATTTTCTACTCATGTGCCTGAATCTACCATGATCCCTTGGTTCCTTGGTTAAGGCAACCGCACCCTCGTTGTCACAAAAAATCTCCATAGGCTCCTTTACGGCTGGTACAACTTCAAGGTCCCCGAAGAAGTTCTTTAGCCATATTGCCTCCTTCGACGCTTCGTTTGCTGCTATGTAATCTGATTCGCACGTTGAATCAGCTACAGTCACCTGTTTGGAACTTTTCCATGTTATTGCTCCTCCATTTAGGGTAAATACCCAGCCCGACTGAGAGCGGAAATTATCTCTGTCGGTTTGAAAGTTGGCGTCACTATACCCTGTCACTCTCAAATCGTCACTCCCACCGAGGGTAAGGACCCAGTCCTTAGTCCTCCGCATGTACTTAAGAATGTTCTTTACTGCTATCCAGTGAGTTCTACCAGAATTCCCTTGATATCGACTAACCATGCTCAAAGCAAAAGCCACATCAGGGCGAGTACATGTCATATCATACATGATCGAGCCAACGACAGAAGCATATGGTACTCGACTCATTTATGCTATTTCGGTATCGGTACTCGGACTCTGAATCTTTCTAAGTTTGTTATTGCTCTGGATAGAAAATTCTTCTATCTTGGAATTCTCCATGTTGAAACGTTTCAACACCTTGTTCAAGTATGTACTTCGAGTAAGTCCTATTATTCTTTTACTCCTATTTCTCAATATCCTTATCCCCAAAATGTAAGCAGCTTCTCTGAGGTCCTTCACAGCGAAACACTTCCCAAGCCAGGACTTAACCGCCTGCAAGGTTGGAACTTCGTTTCCTATGAGAAGTATGTCATCCACATACAACACCAGAAAGCTAACTATACTCCCACTAGCTTTGACATATATGCATGACTCATCCTCACTTCTCAAAAAACCCAACTCTTTGACTTTGTCATCGAAACAAAGATTCCATTTGTGAGATGCTTGCTTTAATCTATACATGGATTTCTCAAGCTTACACACTCTATTAGGGTACTTCGCATCTACAAAACCCTCTGGTTGACTCACGTAAACATCTTCAGCCAACTTCCCATTAAGGATAGCGGTTTTGACATCCGTCTACCATATTTTATAATCATGAAACGCACTTATGGCCAACATAACCCTTATAGATTTGATCTTCGCTACTAGTGAGAAGATCTCGTCATAGTCAACTTAAGAGAACCCCTTCTCTAAACTTTACAATATTATTATTCCAAACATGCTACATGCATATTCATAATATAATTTATAAAAGTCTGGATACAAACCAACTATTAAGATTTTACAGAGTTTTATATATTACATTACTTCCCAGTAATTTATACACTAAGTACAAAAGTGATAAAATTAATTATTCTACATCTTCTACCAGTACATGACTATACTGGATACTTATCACCTGCAATAGATTAAACATTGAGAGGGATAAGCAGGTGATGCTTAGTGAGTTCAGAAATAGATACAACATAATGTTATGCCATATATATAACAATATGATAGAAGCAAAGAGGGACAAAGAACACAAAAGGCATATGTGTATCATATGTCAGACTTTCCATATCAACAAATGATCTGATTCAAAGATTTACAATCAATGAGATACCACAATTACAACATGATATACACCAATAAGACTTCAGCCCAAGTGGCACAGAAAATACAATTTCGGATTATCATTTTGCTAGAATATACAGGCTTTCAGCTCTACATAGCCCTATGCGAAAACCAAAAGTGATACGAGTGATGCTCAACATGGCCAAAGGCACAAAACCAATACCAAAAGTGATATGAGACATGCTCTACATGGCCAAAGGCATAAATCTGATTTTAGAATAATACGAGACATGCTCTACAAGGCCGAAGGCTCAAAGCCAACACTAGAAGTGATACGAGACATGCTCTACACGATCAACGACATAAAACCAAAATAACACAGGAAAGCACATTGAACATATAACACATAAAATATAATTGTCCCTATATTGAACTCATCGTGATATAACTGAATGATAAAATGATAATTTGGGCACCACTTCGTTTCTAAAAATGAATTTCTTTAACGAAACCGGGAGTTTTTGTTGAGAATTGGGCTTTGTGCAGGCATAGTTTCGACTGAAAATATTATTTTCTCGGAGTCTTCGGTGCTCCAGGGCTTGCTTCGGGTTTTGGGGTAGTTCCCTAGGCTTCGGAGGGTGTTAGGGTAGTTTGAGAGATAGTAGAGGGTAAAAAGATGTAGAATTTCTAAAGAAAATCGGGCAGCCTCGCACCCTATTTTTAGTATCCGAAGCACCAAATTACGTTGGGCGTAATTTTATGGTATGCGGGGCGTACTTCTTTGAGAACTTCTATGCTAGGCGTACATCGAGTATGTCGGGCATACGAAGGGATCATCTCGGACGCGTCAAAACTATGAACACGTGTGCACCATGCGAATGAGTAGGCGATGTAGCCAATCTCGAACCGTGTACACAAAAGCACGTTAGGCGTACATACCTCGTACGTTGGGCGTACTTCCAGTTTCGAAGTTTGTGCCTGAAACTTCAAAAATTCATATCTTTCGCATACGGGCTCCGTTTTTTACGTTCTTTATATCCACGTGTAGGTGAAATTATGCTTTACAATTTTCATTTAGACTGTCAGCTAATTTTGATATCATTTTTAATATTATATTTTTAACAGGCCTGGACAGGAAAAATCCGATAAAAATTCATAACTTCTTCATCTGACGTCCGTTTTCATCTATCTTTTTACCGTTGAACTACTATTGACGAGATCTTCGATTGTCGTTTAGGTTGTGTCAGCTAAAAATTGCTTGATCTATAATTTGAATTTCGAGCTGTACACTGATATGTCGAATCTTAGAAAAATCGTAACTTCCTCATACGAAGCCAGATTTGGACGTTCTTTTTATGAAAGTTCTCGGTTTAACGAATACTATGAATTTCATTTAGATCATTAATGCTAAAAAGTACTTTATCGTAAACTCACTTTTTACGTCATATGGCGTCGTCCCGGATCTGTCACGAACTTCAATAAGTCATAACTTCTTCGTTATAACTCGGATTTCAATGAGGTTCTCTCCTAAATGTTTCTAACGAGATAATTTACAACTTTCAATAACATCAGTTTTACTTATTTCCAACTTAAATGTTAATTTCGATAATTGACTTTTTGATCGGAATATCATCAGACTTCTTATCATTTTTCGAATGATTCTAAATATAGTTTTACTTCAAATCTCATAAAACTATCTTGTTAGAACTCAATGCTCAAAACCATATAATATTTAACAATATTCATTTTTAAACTAACAAAACACGATAACTGAACGTGTATGTTACAAATACCTCTTCATTTTGAGGATTTCGTCCCCGAAATTACAACGATTTAAACAAACGGGGATATTTCGCTCCTATCTCATTCTTATTTTCCCAAGTATAATTTGGGTCTCGATGGTGTTTCCACTTGACAAGCACAAACTCCACTTCTTTGTTACGTAAATCAATCGTTCTTTCGTTTACGGTCTCTTCAAGTTCTTCTACATATCTTAATTTGTTATCCAATTTCACCTCGGATAAAGGGACCGTTTCATCATATATGCTTAAACATTTACGCAGATAACTCACATGAAACACATCATGAATACTTTCAAAATCTTCCGGTATTTCCAAACGGTATGCTTGCTTACCGATTCTCTAGATGATTTTGAAAGGACCAACAAATCTAGGACTCAATTTTCCTTTCTTCCCAAATCGCATAATGCCTTTCCATGGGGATACCTTCAGCATTACGAAATCACTTACGTGGAATTCTATGGGTCGTCTCCTCTTTTCTACATAGGACTTCTGTCAATCCTGGTCCGCTTTCATTCTTTCTCGTACAATTTGAATCTTGTCAGTGGTGTCTTGAATCATTTCAGGGCCTCCAAGGATTTTCTTTCCTGCATCACGCCAACGTAATGGGGTACGACATTTATGACCATATAATGCTTCATATGGTGGCATTATGATTGAAGTGTGGTAACTGTTATTATATGAAAATTTGACAACAGGTAAGTACTTGTCCCAGTTACCACCTGTAACATCCCCCTCTGGCACGTATCACAATATTGTCCGCTTTGGGCCACTCGGCACGAGGACTTCCCAGGGGGTCACCCATCCTGGTACTACTCCCGCCCGAGCACGCTTAACTGCAGATATCGTAAGAGAGGTATCTTGCCTTTAGAATGTGTCTAATAAATAAATATGTCTATTACAGGAGAAGTACACTTTCGATTAGCAGAAAGAAAGAACTTTTGGTATAATCAATGAAGTTATCCCATCGTATGGAATTTCCACCACCAACCAAGTTGAAGCAGAATTGATGATTGAAGATACACATAGAAGAAGTCCTAGTAGAGTCTAGGGGAAATTTTTCTGATTGTTTGGACACATTTTTATGTGTTAAAATTGTTTTTTTTTGTGATAATGACTTGGAAAACTGCGAGACAACACTTGGGACGAGTAAGAGTAGGTGTGAATGGTAGTAGAGGCCTATACTATCGGAAGCACAGGACTCACACTTGGATCAGGGAAATTCACAAGGTTACCAAGAAACTAGTAATTGATATCGTTTTATTCAAATATGTTGTTACCATCATTTTGGTAATGACTAAGAGGATGATTGTTATTCCGACCCTAGTGGTCATATCGAATTGAGTCCGACTACGATGAGTATGTTACGTGGTTCAGAGAACCAAGTTTGATGTAGCATATGACTTAAGCCGGAAGATCGAAATAAAAGATAATAAAAACGATCGGTAGAGGTATCACGATAGTTGCATGTAGCTATAAATGATACCTTTTAAGATGTGATTAGAACATGAAGAAATGTATAGTCTGTTCTGGAAGACTCTAAGAGACCTGAGGCTAAGCGTGGAAACACACGATGATAAGTCATTAGAAGATGACACATCGGTCCATTTTAGTAATAAAATAACTTATCTTATGTTTGTTAAGAAGAAGAAGCAGTCTCCAGTAAGGATCGAGATTGTGACTTGAAGGTCATAATTTGGAATCTAACGTGAGATAGGGAGCAAGTACAAGATCGAGCACCGCCTGCAATCAGGAAGTCTTAGAGTTAGATATTCATTTGAAGAAACATAGAAATTACAGTTATTACCTAGGATGAAGAGATAACGTATCGATTCATTATACTTCCCTGTTTCGTTGATGATTCTGGGACGTAATCATCCTAAGGGGGAGATAATTGTAACGCCCGTAGATCCGGGCTAGTCAATTTAGGGTTAATAGGGGTCGAAAAAGACTTTTCGGCAAAAGATTAGTTAGAATAAATAATCTTAACCAAGTTATAGTATATGTCACAAGGTTTCCGTACATATAAAGAACGCCGAAATCCGAGTTATAACGAAGAAGTTATGACCCGTCGAAGTTTCGCGATAGAACTGGGACGATATCGGGAAGCGTAAATAGTGAATTTACGATAGAGCGAGATTTAGCCTTAGCGCTCTAAACGAAAGTCATAGAATATGTTAAACTAAGAACATCGATAAAAAGAACGTCCAAATCTGACTTCGTATGAGGAAGTTATGATTTTTCTAAGATTTAGCATAGCAGTGCACAGCCCGAAATCTGAATTTTAGATCGGTTGATTTTTCGCCGACGGGATCTAAATGAAAGTTGTAGTACTCGTAAATACCAACGCATGGATATAAAGAACGTCGATAATAGAGCTCGTATGCGAAAGATATGGACGAAGCTTAGTCCCTACTTTTCGAGCGCGGGGAATTCGATATAGTTTTGTAAATCCGAGATAGAATGAGAATTAGCTAACGAGGTCTAAATGAAAGTTGAAGATCTCATTAATAGGAACTCAACGGTAAAAAGACAGACAAAAATGGAGCTCGTATGCAAAAGTTACGGACGAATCTTGGAGACTAATTTACTATACACTTCCTATAAATAAGAGATGAACTCTTCGTTATTTCCTCACACCTTCAAACCTTTCTTTCTCTCTCTAACTTCTCTCTAACCTCCCTAAACCCCTCCCAAGTCTAGGGAACCTCCCTAGCACAAGAAGAAAGCCCCGGAGCGCCCGACGGCTCCGAGAAGAAAAGCTTTCGGCTCGGAAACGCTGCTCCAGCGAAGCCCGGTTTTTTATAAAAAAAAAACTCGTTGTAAGTGAGCTACGCCTATACTATATTTAATATAGCTTTTATTTAATTATAGTAACATTATTAGGACCTTAGAATAATTATTCGTGCTATTATTATGAGTTATATTGAGTGTTATTTAACGCTTATATAATAGTAATAATAGCTAGACTATTAATTAGTCGCGGTTAACGATAAAAACTAAACCCTAGTGGTATTGATACTAGGTTTTGTCGAGGAAAATTGTTTTGAGATAACGAAGCACTGTCTGAGTTCGAAATCACCACCTAATCAAGTGAGTGCATGGTCCCCTTCAACTTACACATAGATTTGAAGTATTTACTACGTGCTATGTGTGCATATTGTCTGTGTACTTGCTGTTTATGCTCGGTGAAAGATTTTATACATGTTTTAAATGATTTAAACTATATATATCTTCGAAAATGTTTGGGTAAAACATGGGTAGATGTAATAGATGGAGTATGAGTTGGACGATGAGTTGAGAGGTGTTATAGACCATGAGGTGAGGGTGAGAGGTGGACGATGTGAGAAGCCTTTTTCCCAAATGATGGCCCCGTCATTCAGCAGAGTATGGATGACAACCACAGACTATTCTAGACAGTCCAGTGGAACACTAGCAGGCTCGCAACCTATAGGTTTTGTGAACGATGTGTTCGTCGGTGTACTCTAAAAAAAACCCATTGATATGTATTGCGAGTGGACTCTCGAAAACGATACTGTCAATAAAACCCTGGCAGATGCGCTTAAAGGACTCTACCGGCAAAAGCGCCTAATAGAGAACCTCATAACCTCAGCAGATGCGCCTAAAAGGACTATTCCGGCAGATGCGCCCCATAGAGAATGTCAAAATTTTGGCAGCTGCGCCTAAGTGACATAACTAGCAGTTGTGCTTGACAGATGTGTCATTTACAACGATGGAATTCATACCTATTCCTTAGGATACTTCTTAGGAATGAATGAACAAGAAATAGCTTATTCTTAGGGTAGATCCTTAAGAATAAAGAAGATAATGGGGATGGGTAATTGGGTTAACTGTTTGATGATTAAACATAATAATTATATTATTGTGGGTTGAAAACCCTATGTACTCACCAGGTTTCCCAACCTGACCCACTCCAGTTTATTTATATCTCAGGTGTTGATATGAAGTCACATTACACTGAGAGATTAAAGAGATGTAGATCACTATGTAAATAAAAGTAAGTTCTGTTTATGCTTATGTTTCTGTATTGACGATGACATCCTAAACATTTTGAAATGAATAAAATACGTTCCTTCGAAAATGTTTTAATAACGTATTTATCATGTTTTTCTGGGAACAAATTCCGCAACATTTTTGTGAAAATAAGTACTCTGATTTTTATAAAGCATAAACAAAATCGGTCTTTTCTGGCCGTGAAAATGGGGATGTCACACCACCAAATTTCAAGACACATGCACGAAGCATATCTTCCATTGTTTGGATTTTCTCTCTGTCTGACCATTTGTCTGGGGATGATAAGTTGTGCTGAGAGCAATCCGAGATCCCAATTCACGTTGGATACTTGCCCAAAAATGAGAAGTCAAGCGAGTATCACGATCCGAAATAATCTTTAGTGGCACACCATGTATTACAACAATTTCATCCAAGTATACTTGTGCGTATTTCTCCAATGGAGTTGTTTCACGCATGGTAAGAAAATATGCACTCTTAGTCATTCGATCGACAATTACCCAAATGTTATCATTCCGTCTCGCAGTCTTTGGGTATTTAGTAATAAAATCCATGGACAACTCCTCCCATTTCCACATGGGGACATTAATACCTTCTGGGCTAGCGTATGGCTTTTGGTGTTCTGCTTTGACTTGCAAGCGTACTAAACATTCCTGTACATATCTTCCAATATCTCTCTTTAATCCAGGATATCATTAATCAGCCCATACATCATAGTACATTTTACTTATACTAGGATGTATTGACAATTTAGACTTATGGGCTTCATCCAAAATCTTCTGTCTTAATCCACCGATCTCTGGAATCCATAGCCGATTTTTAAATACTTTCAGTCCACGTGGATCATCAAGTAAAATATCAGCATAATGTACCATCCCTTCCTTCTTCACATTTTCTGGCTTTAAGGCCTTTACTTGCCATTTTCTAGTTCATCAAGAATAGTGAACTTTACAGTAGTTTTAGTAATAACATAACACACACTATTATGACAAACCTTCTTACTAAGTGCATCGGCAACTACATTGGTCGTTCTAGGATGATACGAGATTTCACTATCACAGTCTTTGACCACCTCCATGGTTCGTTGTTGTCTCATATTCAGAGTTTGCTGACTGAATATATACTTGAGACTTCTGTGGTCGGTAAAAAATTGGCATATTGTACCAAGAAGATAATGCCTCCAGAGTTTTAGGGCAAATACTACTGCAACGAGTTCGAGGTCATGGGTGGGATAATTCTTTTCATACTCTTTCAGTTGTCTTGAGGCATAGGCTATTACTCTACCATGCTGCATCAACAAACAACCGAGTCCCAACCTTGAAGCATCGCTACATACGGAAAAATCATTATCACCTTCTGGGAGTGATAAGATCGGAACACGAGGCAAAAGATCTTTTAGAGTTGAGAAAGCTTTTTCTTGTGCTTCACCCCATTCGAACTTTTCTTCCTTTCGTGTAAGACTTGTGAGAGTTACAACTATATGTGAAAAATCTTTAATGAATATCCGATAATACCCCGTGAGACCCAAGAAACTGCGAATTTCAGAAGCATTACGGGGCGCTTGCTAATTCTGAATGACTTCAATTTTGGTAGCATATAGTTTCTCCTTTCGAATAAGTCCTAATATTTCACAAATATGAATGGCATGATCAGCTTCAGACTTGGAATATATTAGAATATCATCAATGAATACGATGACAGATTTATCGTGTATTGGACGACACACCCGATACATCATATCCATGAATACAACAGGAGCATTTGTCAAACTGAATGGCATGACAAAGAATTCATAATGCCCATAATGAGTATGGAAAGCAGTCTTCGGTACATCCTGCTTGTGTACTTTCAACTGATGATAGCTAGACCTCAAATTAATCTTCGAGAAATACCTAACACCCTGAAGCTGATCAAACAGGTCGTCTATATGAGGTAGTGGATACTTGTTCTTGATAGTAACCTTATTTAGCTCGTGATAATCAATACACATTCGCACCGACCCATCCTTCTTCTTGACAAACAATACCGGAGCACCCCAAGGAGAGGTACTTGGTCGAATAAAGCATTTTCAAGTAATTCCTGTAGTTGAATCATCATTTCCTTCATCTCAATTGGCGCAAGACGATGAGGAGTCTTTGCAATTGGAGAAACACCAGGTACAAGATCAATTCAGAATTCTACTTGCCTATTTGGAGGTAGTCCAGGCAAATCATTGGGGTAAACATCAGGATATTCATGTCGGTCTTCTTCTTGAAGATCCACTTGCACCTGACCGTCTTACGAACTGGTACATTTTCAACAAAGTTCCAAACTTAATTGTCGTACATGGACTGAATCTCGCTGTCTATTACCTCTTTCCACCTTGTAGACTCTTGGCCTGCCATGGCTTCCTTGTAGTTGTTAGGTTCATCCAAATTTATCATTGTGCTATCACTGATAAATGTGTAACTTTCACTTGATATATGAAAACCATACAACACAGGTGGAACACTAACTCTACTAGAACGTCTCAGAGGTATGGACTCGTCAACTGGCTCAACAAGAGTCTCATCCTCAGGTTGATTGCTAGTGTTTGAGGTTCCTTCATCGCTTAACTCTTGAAGCCCTTCAAGTTCAATTTCCCTCCCACTATCCTCTAGGCATATGAGTTCTCTTTCACGGAATAGACCCATCCATGCTAAGAAAACCACTTTCTCACTAGATCTATAGAACAAATATCAAAAGGATTTATGTGGGTAGCCGATGAAAATACAACGCTCGCTAAGATGTTCGAGCTTGTCGTGAGTCTCTCATCTTAAGAAAGCCTTACAACCCCAAACCTTGATATGTGATAACGAGGGAACCTTCCCTATCCACATTCGTGAGGTGTTTTGGCAACCTTCTTAGTTGGGACTAGATTAAGCATATGGGTGGCAGTCCCTACGGCATACCCCCAAAATGAGATAGGTAACGAAGCCCGACTCATCATGAAACGAACCATGTCCAACAAGGTTCGATTGCGCCTCTCAGCCACACCATTAAGTTGCGGTTCCTAGGTGGCGTCAATTGTGAAACAATTCCAAATTCTTTAAGATAGTCGTGAAACTCGATACTAAGATACTCACCACCTCGATCGGATCAGAGCATCTTTATCTTCCTGCCCAATTAATTCACCACTTCTTTCTTAAACTCTTTGAACTTTTCAAAGGTTTTCGACTTGTGCTAGATTAAGTAGATATATCCATATCTGCTATAATCGTCGATAGAGGTTATATAGAAGCGGTTAACATCCCTTGTGGTGGATCTGAAGGATCCACATACATCGGTGTGTACGAGATCCAACAGACCCTCACCTATTTCACAAGTACCGGTGAAAGGTGACTTGGTCATCTTTCCAAGCAAACAAGATTTGCACGTATCATCCGATTTTAAGTCAAATGACTCCAACACTCCATCCTTTTGGAGTTGGTCTATGCGCTTCTTGTTGCCATGTCCAAGATGACAATGCCACAAGCACGCCTTGTCCAAACCATTGGACGAATCAATATACAATACATTATTTCCTAAGTTCTCTACAACTATCACAGTTTCATATATACCATTACAAGGCAATGCTTCAAAATAAAATTTACCATTCCAAAAAGAATTAATAGAACCAATTTCATTGTTAAATGAAAATTTAAAACCTTATTTATACAAACCATGAAAAGAAATAATTTTTCTCGCCATATCTGGCGAGTAGCAACAATCGTTCAAATTTAACCCTAACCTATTACTAAGCAATAAAGAATAAACTCCAATCTTGGTGATAGTCGACGCTTTCCTATTCTCCATGATCAAGTTCATCTTCCCGTGCTCCACATCCCTACTTCTTCTTAGACCCTGCAATTCAAAACAAATGTGAAAACCACATCCTGTATCAAGGATCCAAGAACTAGCATGTGATGATTTATTAGATTGAATAGTGTAAATAACTGCAAAGGAGGGCTTTATCTTCCCATCCTTAATGTCCTGCAAGTATTTAGGGCAGCTTTGTTTCCAGTGCCCTTTTTCATGACAATGGAAGCACTCTGCTTCCTTTGGATTGGATGAGGGAGCAACATAACCACCTTTGAACCCAATAGAAGAGGATCCATAATGATACTTTCCTTTGTGATTCTTTGAGGAAGCTTTCCTCTTCTTTTCCTTCCCATGTCCAATTGCCAAGATTGGGGCAGTAGCAGTAGGAGTGGATACAACCGACTTTCCTTTTAAACTACTTTCAGCAGTTCTCAGTAGGCCTTGAAGCTTGCTTAAAGTGACTTCCTCCTTGTTCGTATGATAATTCATTCTAAACTGATCATAACACGGAGGCAAGGAGTGTAGGATAATTTCAATATCTAACTCTTCATCGAAATTGACATTCAACTTTACCAAGCAGTCCACGTATCTTTGCATCTTTTGCAAGTGGGTCGTGATGGACTCTCCATCCTTCCATTTGTGTTGTTATCATGGAGGCAATGATTTCATAACTTTCTTGTCGAGCACTCTGATGGTACCTTTCCATCAAGTCTTGGTGCATCTCGAAAGCCCAGAAGTCCTCGTAGGACTTCTGAAGCTCAGAAGTTATAGTAGCTAGCATGATGCACGACACCTTTGTCGTGTCCTTCTCATGAGCCCTATACTCAACCAGTTTCTCAGGAGTAGCAGTTTCTTCATCAGTATCCATTAGCTCTTTGTCGAGGACATATTCATTTTCCTCGTATCGAATGGCCATGCGAATGTTTCGAATCTAGTCATTGAAATTTGACCCATCGTAAATGACCCTCCCACATAAGTTCATGAGGAAGAAAGAGCCAGAAGCATTTGAGTTTGAAGCGTTGTTTGAAGTAGACATCTGAAAAAGAAAGACAAGTTTCATTAGATAGAAATTCCTTAATATAACACCTAAATGAAATATTAAGGCTAGGACACAAACACAATATTTCACAATTTGGAAGAGGGATGTCGTAATCCAATTACAAAATATTTGAAGGTAGGTAAATGACGATTTACCAATTTCACCACCCAAAACTAAAATTTTAAAGAATTAAGTTTTATGAAATTCCTAGTTCTTTGAGATTTATTGAAATTTTCAATGACGTGTTTATATCTCGATTTTGCCCTTCAAGTTTGTGACTGGGATACCGATGATCAAAAACAAGGTGTCAATAACCATGCAAATATGTGTGGTACTCTTGATGTCATTTATCACCTAATCAATGTGTCGGTGAACCACACATGCTCCATTGATATATGACAAACATCGAGCTACCCTTTGCCACCCTTGTTAGTCCAAATTAGTGTGCCGATAAACCACATACGCTCCACTAACGACTTGGCAAGGTGCAAAGTGTAATTTCATGGAATAGCATAATTTTCACATTTTTCCTAAAGTAACTAAGATTAGGAATTTATGAAAACATAGTTACTTATATAATTATCATTATACTTTTTAATGAGAATTAATGTCCTATCCTACCCGTTTGGCTAATGACCCTCGACTAGTCAAGGGAACGGTGGGTGAGAGTGGACACTCATTCAATTGCCATTTTATAGGCAATTTCCTTATACCCCTTATAGACCAGCTTCGTGAATGACGCGTAATAACAGTAAGACTGACTGTCTTACGCACACACACACATACACACACACACACACACACACACATATATATATATATATATATATATATATATATATATATATATATATATATAAGTATTAAGTTACTAATATTATAATAGTATAAGGGTTAAATTTTACACTTTTAAAACTCTAGGGTATAAAATTTAAATATTTCAAAATTAAAACTTTTTAATCAATTTTTTAAATTCCAAAACCTGAGGGAAAATTTTGAAACTTTTCAAATCTCTTTTGGATCAATTTGAAAACAATTAAATTAATCATATAATTAACTATATCACAAAATTGACCTAATCTAATTTTATATAGCAAGATGATTCAAATCAAATTCTACAGATAATTAATTTTTTTTACAAAACAAGTAATTATCTTAAAGTTTGACAATCATCATTCAATTGGATGAGGATAATCATTACTTTATCAGAAAAATCGGATTTTATTAGTCAAAACAGTTTGTGGTAATGATCCTAATCTAAATCTGCCCAAAAACTCGAAAAATCTACCAAAAGATGATTCAACTCATCGAGTCAGGCAATGGACTCGTCAAGTTCCTTCATAGGACTCATCGAGTCCAGCAGTCAGAGGCCAAAAATGAAAAAAATTTCAACATTGAAAACAATACAATTGCATCAATATAACAGAAAACACCCTAGGCTCTGATACCACTGATGAGTTTTGAGAAGTATAACAATCCTATGGTGCTCATACAACCCTAATGCTTTGGATCTAAGTTTTCTCAAGTTATACATGTAATTTTCATTTATCCAAAGCATGAACCCTAACTAGCATACAATTTAGAGATTTACAACATAAAACAAGTTAGATGAATACCTCTTTGTTGTAGCTTGTAGAACTTGGCCTTCCAAGAGCTTAGTACCTCAAATGTGATACCTCAAATAAGTCACAAACACCAAAAGCAAAAGGAGGCTTATGAGAGAGAGGTTAGGAAGCACGGAAATCGAATAGGGTTTCACCTTGGAAGTCTTGGGCAATTTTGGGAAAGCTAGGGGTTCAATTTATAGTGTGGAATCATTGGGGTTTCTTACATAAAACCCTAATTTACTTAAACCTTTAAGTATTCCAATAATCCATATGATCGGCCCTTTGGACTAACTCTTCATGGAATCTCACATAGATTTAGCCCATCCCTAATCAACTTGGATCATTAGCCCAAACTATAAGTATTACTGATTTACCTAATCAGTCCCTGTAAATTTAATTAGTCTCTTTTGATCACTAAATTAATTCCAAATTAATTATTGATCAATACCAATTAAATAATAATATAATTTCTTAATTAATATATTATTCATATAATATATTAATAAATCACAAATAACCTCTTTCTCAAATATCTATCCTATCAAATTGCTCCGGTGAAGGTGACCTAAAAGGACCATGCTATTATCGGGTCAAGTACATACCAACTATAGTTATGGGCTTAGACACCTAATCGAACAGTACCAACATCATCTTTGGGAGTCATATAGATAATTTTTAAAAGCATGACTAATGTAGCCTTATGCTCTGCTAAGCGCTTTTCCTAGGCCTTCATATGCTCACAACATTCACCGAGCTCGTTTTGTAATTCATGGACCTCATTTTGAAAGTCATTAATAATTCGTGTCTTCTTTTGTCGTGGCTCAAGAGTAAGGGAGCCTCTGGGTGATGGTGTTAGGGAAGGTTCCATGTGAACTTCTGTGTCGGGAAAATAATGGCGATCAATCCATGCTGAGCTAACTATCCACAATTCACCCGGACTCTTAGCTTCTGTTGGCTCCAACTTTTGTACAAGTATATTATCCTGGTAAAAAAATTATAAATAAACATAAATTATATATATATATATATATATATATATATATATAATATTAAAATATATAAGTAACCATACGTCGTCGATTGTTATAAACTGGTTGCAATGAGTCTTTTGGGCTTCATGTATAGAAGTAGTTCTTCGCATTTTGGAGCGTTCCAGAGGGTTCCAGAATGAAAGTATATGTATGGAACACTACATTTCGATGTAAACTAACAATACCTAAATATCAAGTTAAATTTGGGTTGGTCCTAGTACACTGACATCTTTAATTAAAATATTTTGGAGCGTATTCAATTCATTCTAGAGGTGTTCTACGAATTCTGGAACAGTAGTTCTCAGTGAATAATCACGTTATACAAACAAGAAAATTGGGTTTTTGGACTAAATAATGTACGCATAAAATAATTGGATCATAGTGGTCGTCTTCCATGTTGGAGTTGCATGTCAGAATTGAAATCAGAATCAGAATCGCGTTCCGGAATCGTGTCGGAATGTCAGGGCAAGATCTAGAATGAAGTCGAAGGTATGGATGTTTTAAAATAATTCCGGATTTTGAAATTCAAATTTCTGATCTGGAACACCTATGAAAACTCTAGAATAGATATTCTAGAAGCAACGAAATGGGCTGGCTCACCAGAAAACGAGTTTGAAATACATTATGGAATAGCCCATTCCGAAGAATTTGATTATTTTGAAAAAAAAATGTAACGTCCCAAAATTGAAGACGAAAATTTTCAATTTTTATAATAATAAAACCATCATCCAAAACGTTTTCAAAAAACCATATTGAAATCAGAGTATGTCAAAATCATCTAAATACACTAGATTCAAATAAAATGCGAAACAATATAGTGTATGTGTGATGCAATCATCCCGAGTTCTTCCCCTTTGATCCGGAAGTACCTGAAACATAAACTGAAAATTGTAAGCACGAAGCTTAGTGAGTTTCCCAAAATACCACATATCATACATATCTGCTAGCTCAAGGTTGTGTCGAGTCTATTTCGCCCCTGAGTCTATTTCAACTCATGCGTCGGCCCAAACCATACCGGGTCTATTTCACCAACAGGTCTATTTCATCCGAGTCTATTTCAACTCATATGTCAGTGCAAGGTTGTACCATGTCTATTTCACCCTGCATACATATAGCAAGTAGGCATACATGCATATAACATATACAACAGGAGTTACAAAGAATATAAACACATAACATATCCTAGTGTCCAACAGTATAGTGAGCAAACTCATCTCATTCTATTTACAATCAAACAAATGATCAGGCTGTTGAACTGGAAATCCCCACTGAATCACAAGTAATGAAAGCCTAATTAGAAATTAGGTCAATAATCCAACCCGTAAGTCCAAACCCTAATTCCTGGCCTTAAGGGAAAAAGTTACTTATTCCTTTCCTTATTGGGCCTAGCCCATCAAGGCCCAAACGCCACTAGCCATGAAGCCCAAAAGATAATCTATGTCCAAAATGGGACCAAGCCCTAAAGGCCCTTCACAAAAAGCTTACGGCCCAAAAAGGGCCCAAAGTCCCTAAGTTCCACACGTGGCTCGAAATATGTAGGCCCAATATCTTCTTGCTTATGATTGTTTTTTGGTCATATTAATTGGATGCTAAGGATGCAAAGGAGAAACCCTTAAATGGAATCGCATCTAAAAATGCCAACTAAGGAATACGACAAGCCTTTGGAGAGGGGAGGAAAATTGCCAACTACAAACTCTAAAAGGGTTTAGTTGCGTTGATTTTGGAGAGAGGCAATGGGCCAAATTGTTGAGCTAGGGATCTAACAATTAGGGTTTGATCCCTAACTCCCTATTTATAGGCATCCAATTGCTTAATGCCAAAGCGAATGCCTTTTTGCTAAAATCTCCCCTTGACTGTTCCAGTTAATTAAACCCTTTTAATTAATTAGCAATCAATCCCTATTACGAATTAATTCCAAAATAGTTTCTCATTAATTTATCATAACATGAAAAATTAATAAACTGATTGCTCCCAAATTCCTTTTCTCATTTAATTGCTCAATTGGGTCTTAAGGGTAGCTCAAAAGGATCCTATTATTATTAGAAATGTTAGATCAACTTGATACCATAAACTCAGTTACAACTTACCACATACATGGCCACCAAAAATCCTCATATAAGTCTCTATACATCTAAGATGCACCCGGATGAAGAAACTTGGACCTATACACCTCGTCCATCACTATCTGTCGGGTCCTTCCTAAACGATGTATCAAACTCAAGGCTCACTATACGTCGAGATGTCATCCTCCTATTTGGTATGTAGACTCATGGCCTATTTCCGTTCCGTTATCATCCCACCTCGGGCATGTAGACTTGTGACCAAGCGTTGTTCTATCATCATCCCACTTTGGTCTTGTAGACTCATAACCTAGCGTCGTTCCATCATCATAACACTCCAGGCCTATAGACTCATGACGTCACATCGTTCCTTCATCATCCCACTTTGGGCGTATAGACTCATGGCCTAGCATTGTACCTTTATCATCCCACTTTGGGCCTATAGGCTCATGACCAAATCCATTCCATTATTATCCCACCTATACAACAAAAGACTATTCTAACAAGAACATGAATCAGACCCTTTAAAAACTTACATAGACTTTATCAAGCATTCAGATCATACCGAGAATCCCTATCCCTAATCAAATAAGAACATGCAAAGAGATTCACATCACAATCATTGACATTAGTTTCCTTCCAACCACTCTAACACATGCCCAACCGTTGACATCCTCAATGATTATCTTCAAAGATATACATTAGTCGCCCTTTGACCCAATGAATAAATCACTCCCGAACTCTACCTGGATGGTACAGTATTACATAATCCTAGTCCTTTTCTGTGACATCCCCATTTTCACGTCCAGAAAAGACCGATTTTGTTTATACTTTATAAAAATCAGAGTACCTCCTTTAATAAAAATGTTGCGGAATTTGTTCCCAGGAAAACATGATAAATATGTTATCAAAGCATTTCCGAAGAAAGGTATTTTTATTCATTTTAAAACATTTGGGATGTCATCGTCAATACAGAAACATAAGCATAAATAGAACTTACATTTATTATCACTAGGGATTTAGATCTCCTTAATCTCTCAGTGCAATGTGACTTCATATCAACATTTGTGATATAAATAAACTGAGTGGGTCAGGTTGGGAAACCTGGTCAGTACGTAGGGTTTTCAACCCACAATAATATAGTTTAACTTGTTTCTTCACATAATACATGTCAAACAATTAACCCGATTACCCATCCCCATTGTCTTCATTTGATATTCCCTAAAGTATTACCTTAAGGTTCATCTCCTATATCGTATTTACCTCTCATCTCTTTACATCGCATTTCCTTATATGTTCGTTCCTAAGGACTTTTCCTAAGGATCATCGCATATATCACACAAACAATAATGGTTTGGGGATTGCTCCCTCAATACGCACCTAGTAAGGATTGGAGTATCATCACATGAATACGTAGCTACAACATTGCCTGAACTCGTAATTCATAGCAAGGGTTATAGTATCATCACATGAATACGTAGTTACAACATCGCCTGAACTCGTAATTCATCACCTACATGTTATGAGCCTACTGGTGTTTCCACGGGGTTGTGTATAATAGTCCGTGGTCGCCATCTATACTCTGGTAGATGACTACATCTCCAAATTGTCGGACAAGGTTATAATATCCTTCATCCTACATCACCGATTCATCATCACCTATATCTCATAATTTTATTTCATCACACACCAACTATTTCATCTACCCATGTTTTATCCCAAAATATTTGTAGATATAAAATAAATATACAGCTTAAATCATTTAAAACGTGTATAAAATCATTCATCCAGCATAGACAGCAAGTATTCAGATAATATGCACACATAGCACGTAATTTATATAAAATACTTCATATCTATGTGTAAGATAAAAGTAACTATGCACTCACTTGAAAGGTGGAGACTCGACACTCGAACAACACTTCGTTATCTCAAAACAATTTTCCCTCGACAAAAACCTAGTATCAATATCACTAGGGTTTAGTATGACGTTAACCACGACTAATTAATAGTCTAATTATTATTACTATTATATAAGTGTGACACAATATTTTTCACCCACTATATACAGACGAGGCTAGACATGAAACACTGGTGGGCAGGATCATTTTGGCATAAAAGCATTTCTGAATCCAACAACCCAAGCGGCCCTCCAAACCGGAACCCCCGTACCGCGAGTGGTTAAAAAGATATTATAATGACATTATATAACCCATAATAATAGCTCAAATAATTATTCTAAGGACCTAATAACATTACTATAATTATTTAAAAGTTATATTAAAAATAGAATAGGCGTAGCCCACTTAGAGCGGGTTATCTCGAAAATCGGGCTCCGTTTGGAGCAGCGTTTCTGAACCGAAAGACCCTTTTTCTCGGGACTCCGGGAGCCTCGGAGCTTCCTTCGGGTGCTAGGTGTTAACCTAGAATTTAGGGGGGGGGGGTTAGAAACCCTAGAGAGAGAAAGAAGTTAGAGAGAGAGAAAGAGATTTGGTGTGGAAAACTCGAAAGAATTCGCACCTATTTATAGGGTGGAGCTCCTCGGACTCCGCTACGCGTTCAACAGCACTACGCTGGGCGTAGTTCGGACGCATGGCATTCAGCAGATCTACGTAGGGCGTAGCCTCGGATAAGAGTGCAAACAAGCCTCCAGCCATCTCGCACTCGGAACAGATAAGAACCGAGGAACGTTGGGCGTACCTGGCCTCGAACGCGGGGCGTAGCGAAGGGTGACGCGTCATTTATCAGATGCGAGGCTGATCATCATCAGACGATTGTGGTGGTGCCACGTCACCAAATTCGCATCAGACTTCGCATTTTGCCTTCCCAACTTCTAAAATTCATAACTTTCGCATACGAGCTCCGTTATCGACGTTCTTTATATCCACGCGTAGGTGGGAACATACTCTACAACTTTCATTTAGATTCTGTTGGCTAATTTTGACTTTATTTTAAAAGTTATATTATTAACAGGCCGGGACAGGATTGGTCCGTTAAAATCTCATAACTTTTTCATCTGATGTTTGTGTATGTATGTCTTTTTATCGTTACGCTACTATTAACGAGATCTTCGATTCTCGTTTAAGTTGCGTTGGCTAAAAACCACTCATACGAAGTCAGATTTGGGCGTTCTTTTTAAGCACGTTCTTAGTTTAATGTATTTTACAACTTTCGTTTAGATCGTTAAAGCTAAAAATCGCTCTATCGTAAATTCACTATTTACGCTTCCCGGTGTTGTGTCGATTCCGTCATGAAACTTCGACGGGTCATAACTTCTTCGTTATAACTCGGATTTCAGCGTTCTTTATATGTACGGAATCCTTGTGACATATGCTACAACTTGGTTAAGATTAATCCTCCCAAATAATCTTCCATCAAAAATTCATTTTTGAAGCTCTTTGTCTCTAAATTGACTAGCCCGGATCTACAGCCGTTACATTTACCCCATCCAATCATACCCCCGATTCTCCTTGCAGCGTCTAAACTTTAGTCTCACCTAATCCTTGTCTCAAGGTCTCAAGAATGTCCTTCAAACATCATCTCAACTAAAAACATCCTTCAAAGACAATCGAAACAATCACACCAAAATCTTATGACCACCAAACAAACTAAGTAAACACATAGCCCCCAACACTAAGTCTTTTATCCTCGGTAGTCATCTTCTTCTTCTCCTCCCTTGGTGTATCACTCGAATATGCTGAAAAATCCCGTGTACCTATTGCATTTGCCTCATGGTCTTCCCAGCCAAGCAAAAAATCAAGCTAATCATCTTATTCCCGCCCCAAAACTCAATCCAAAAACAGGAACAACTAATTTGAAAATCATGAAAAATTTTGAAATTCTTGAAATGGATCTTTTCGAAACATATACAAATTTACGAAACTACTAAAAACTAGTTTGAAAAATTCAAACCACTTTTGCTAAAAAAACACTTTTTAAACTTAATATTTGTCAAAAAAAATTCTGAAAACTGTAATTCAAAAAAACAGTATGTTTATTTTTCAAATTTCAAACAAAAATGGTCATTTATGTAAAAACAACTTTCTTTTTTACGAATATTTATTTCAAATACATCTAAATACAATATTTGAATTAAAATATAGGTTTTGATAAAAATGTAAAACACATAAGTCTATTTCATCTTAGAACCAATAAATTGATTTTCCTTAAATAGTCGGGCTGGATGGGGCATCAACATTTTTTTACTCACTATTATTTTCCTTAAGAATATATATTAGGTCTGAGATTCGTGTACTACATGGATTAATTGAAAAAAGAAAGTCAAATATCAAGGTGTAAATATTAAACATTCGTTAAAGTGAAATTTTGAATAACTACAAACGAAATGATGAATAGTAATATAATCTATACGGTTAACAAAGTAATTCATATTCAAAAGTCATTATTTGATCATAATGACATTTATACCCTTCAATACAATGCAGCAAAAAAGGGACAAAATTTATGCAGCTAAAACTCAAGAAACTCACACCAGCTATTGAAACAACTTCCTAGGAATTCAATCCTACATGATAATGTACAACAATGTATCCCCAAGAAAATACTTAAACATTAATAAATTTTAATACAAAGCAACCACCAAGACCCATGAACTTTTCAGAATTCACCAACACTCATCCAGAAGCCATAAACATATCTAAAAGCCATAAAATATCAACATATATACCAATATTTTTCAAAAGTTTCAACAACAACTTAGATTAAGGTAAATATCCATAAATACATTGCACTTTAACATATTTCATTTTCACATATTTATAGTAGCTATTCTTTAGTTTTTAATAAGGATGTATACGAGTCGAGTCAAGCCAAGCCAAGGTTCACACTAATCGATCCAGTCTCATTTTAAGTTACTGAAGCTCGAGCTCGAGCTAGTTAAGAGTCTGGAGGCTCGAGCTCGTGAAACATATATGAAGCTTGGGATCGGCTTGTTAAGGCTTTGTTTGTCCGTAAAGCTCGTTAAAGATCAGGATTGACTCATTATTTTTTCGTATTTTATTAATATAAGTAAACAATAATAAATAAAATAAAAGTATATTATACAAAAGCTCGTTTAAGCTCGTGAGCTTAAACATGCCTGTAAGTGCAGGATCGAGATCATGATCGTTTGTTAAATGAGCTTTATTGTAGGCTCGAGCTTAGGCTAGGACTCGTTAAGGCTCAACTCGTTTTAAGCTTTTGATTAGAAAATTGAGAAGAATTTCGTTGTTCATTTGGTTGAAAAACATTTCTTTGAAAATTATTTTGTGAAAACCTTTTGTTCTGAGAATGATGAACAAAATTCTTTGATTGTTGATGTTTCACAAAATTCTCTTTGTTTGAGTTTTGAAGATTTGGTTTTGAATTGGACGTCGAAACATGTGTTTGACATTTTGTTTCTTTTGAGACTCAATATTTTGCCAATAAACCTTCTTTCTCGCTTTAGTCATCGAAATTCCATGTTCTTTTGAAATCTTTTCTATTTGTTCTTTGAAATTTTGAACTTTTTGTTTTGACTTTTAAAAAACTGTTTCTTTTGATTGTTTTTCTTCTTTTGGTTTGGGAGTTTTAACAACCCAATTTCTTTGTGATTTTTGTCTTTGAAAAGTGGAAGATTTCTTGTTGAGATTATTTTCGACGGTACTTTGGCTGGAGAAAAATCATTCTTTTGAAGCTTTCTTGTTATCTTCTTCAACAATTTTGTTGATTTCCGGTTTAACTTTATCACCATTCTCTGAGGTAACAAACACCTGATTTGGAAAGATAACTTCATATGAGCATTTGAAGTTATGATACAAAACCGTATCTGATTCAAGATAATGAGGACCCTTTTCTTTTAGGATTTTGTTAAACTTCTCAGTTTCCACGTAGACCTGATAAACAACAACTCGGGGTATGGTTGTTTCTTTCGAAGCATCATCATTATCATCGTCACTGTATGTTTGACTATCTTTGATAGTCACATGGTCAGGGTCATGAACTTTCGAAGTCGAGGGTTGGTCAGTGTCAACTTTAATCGAAGAATCATAACAGATTTCTTTACCCTTCGCTAGAGAAGTGACATTACTAACAGATAACTAAGAACAGTCAACAATTTCCTACGCCTTAATTTCACTCATATCATTAGAATCATCTTCAATATCACCAAAATAGTTTTGAGAGTTAGATGTCGATTTCTCAATTCTTTTTAAAATTTTGATTTGTTCGTTTTTGGTCAGGGTCTCATTTACAATGTCAACAAGATCATTTGCATCATAACATTCATCAATTTTTATGACACCATATGCATATCTATTATCTAGAACCTTATCAAACTCAGAAATTGTCTTTTCACATTCATAGGAAGTCGAATCAATTTTCTCCCTTTCGAAAGCTAAAAAGGGAAAAAGCTTCCTATGTTGTTCTTTGCTAATGTCTGATGAATGATGCGATGCAGTTAATTTTCCATACAAACGTTTAGCTAAATTACTATATATATTTCGTGGTTTAAGCAAAATCTTAACATCAGAACTCAACTTGTCTCTATCATACATGATATTGGTTGTTTCTAAATCTAAATGTTCTATCCTAGCCTTCTTGGATTCCAAACATCTTTAAGTTTCTAGCAGTAAATTCCTAGACTTTTCAGCATCACTACTAGAAAAAATAAGCAGATCATTAACATAAGAAGTTGCTTTATCAAACTCAGATAACATTGAACTATATGCACTTGAAGGAATATTAAAGGAGTGTAAAAGAGAACATACCTGCGAAGTCGTAAGTGACTTATAAGCGGTTTTTGAAACGAAGCACCTCCTAGTGATCACTTCCTCATCCTCATCCTCATGCTTTGCGAACATCTCCCCACAAGTAGGGTTTCGCATCTCCTCGTCATCGGATCCTGATGACCAAATTTGATATGTCCCTTCTTCCTCATTCATTCCTTTTGCAACCAAAGTCATTCCCTTAGTCTTCGATCTCACTTCCTCAAGCCTCTCCACATAATAGGCTTTTTCCTTTACTCTACTCTTCTTCTTATCTCACTTCTTGAGCATACAATCACTCGCCATATGATTCGCTCCATTGCAACAATGGAAGTCGAATCCAGAAGCTCCCTTGATCTTCTTCTCTATCTTTGCTTCCTCATACTTCACCTCCTTCTACTCTACTCTCTTCTCATCATTTACATTCATACTATAAAAACATCCCTTCATTTCACTTGTTTTTGACTTCGGATTAAATGGCTTTTTGAAGAATTTCTTCACACGATTGCTTGAATAAAAGGCCACAACTTCGTCTTCAGAATTGACGATTAAAACTTCATCTTCCGAACTCTCTTTCTCAGCAGCTTCTTTCTCAACATCTTTACCAACAACTTTTGAAATCAGTGCCAAAGGACCTCCCACTCCACTTCTTGTTTCTTCAGCTATCTCATTCACTTCACTTGCATGTGCCTTCAACATGTTATAGAGATCATTGAGAGAAAAGTAGTCGAAGAGTTATTGAGTTTTTATCATTAAACTGAGATTACACCATTCTTTGCGAAGCCCCATTATGAAAGTCAAGTTGAACTCCATTGTTGACCTTATAACTCCATATATGTTACACTTGTAAATTAGTTCATTCAGACGATCGTAACAGAGCTCAACGGATTCTCCTTCCTTTTGTTTAAATTCTCTTAACTCCAAGAAACACTGCTTAACAAAACTTATCTTTGTCTTCTCACTGCCTTGGTACTTATCCTTCAAAGTATCCCAAATTTCCTTTGATATCTTGCAACTACGCATACAGTTGTACACAACATGTGGAAGTGCACCACGTAATTCACACAAGCATCGTTTCTCATTTTTTAGCAGTTTCTCAGCTTGTTGAGCAACATCTGGATTGTTAGCAACAATTCCAACATTTTACATCGCAGTAGGAGCACGAACATCTTCAGTGATACATTTCCACAAATCCTCATTTATTCCATTTAGATAGTCCTCCATTCGATCAACCCATTGATCATAAAATTTTGGAATCTACATAAGAATTTTTGTGGATGAACCAAAAAGATGAGAGTATGAAGTCATGGTGTTCATGTTAAAGTTCACCATTGTTGTACGGATGGAATTTGTGAAAAGCTTCAGAAATTGAGATATGATTGACAAAATTTCTAGAAAATTCACACAAAATACTCGATCTAACAAACCGTAAGCAGAATCGAATCAAAACAGATGATATGTGATGATTTTCAGAATCAAAAGAGCGGAATATTTTGAATCTAGAACGAAACTCAAAACCTATTGAAAACTTAAGAAAATCATATCAAAACGGAATGAATCCTGCTCTCATACCCAATGTACTTGTAATTAATCGAGTATATGAAACTCGATCAGAGTATATGATGAATTATGAACACTAGATGTAAATATGATCTGTATGGCTCGATTACGCTTTGACAAGATACAAAGAAAAATAGAGAGTACAAGTCGAAGACTCCAATAACTACTCTAACTCTAGTACCCATCCCATATTTATAGGGATAACAAAAGTGTACAAAAAATCTAAGGGACTAAACATTATAGTTTCGACACTAATATTGCCCTTATAATAAACAAACAAACAATCTTTCGATTCTAAGAATGACCTAGACACACTGAGACACCTCACAACTACATTCGACCTCAACAATAGTTACCCCGTTTAGATCCGTAGTTTTTAAAGTAAAACCACATTTCCATGTTTCTTGATTCAGTATATATTCTGTAGTTTTTAAAGTAAAGAACTAATATTATATAAATCCTTAATTTGTATTATTCGAACAAAATGTCATTATGTATAATCAAAATGTATAAATATAAAAATAACATATTATGTTTGTTGATATTAAATTAATCGGATAATTAAAAAATAAAAAATAATAGTGATTAATAATATATATATTAAAAAAATAGAGCCATAATTCAAATTTGCATTTATATATGTAAACTAAATTTTAATAGATCACAACACAAGTCGACGTTTGTCAATATGACCCATAAAAAATGAGTTAAAGTCTATATATATATATATATATATATATATATATATATATATATATATATATATATACTCATTATAAAGTAAATCTTACTATTTCTAAAAATAGATTCAATATAATAATAATATTTTTTTAAGACGTTCAAGTCATTAAGCTAATAATACAAGTAACCATTAATAAAATAATAATATTTTTAAGTTGTACAAATATATAAGCTTAAAGTATAATTATCTCTTATTAAAATAATAATTAAAAGTTAAACTAACTATATTTTGAAATTTTATCCAGGGAGATTTTAAAGGCACCAATAAAAAGTCAAAAACCACTCCTTCAAATACACTTTTCAAAACTATTTTCCGGTTTATTTTAGAGTAAATTATACAAAAATAACCCTTAAGCTTTGGTCTGATTAAAGTTTTGGTCCCAAAGTTAATAAGTTTTGGTTCATAAGTTAAAAAATTAATAGGTTGTGTCCTTGTGGTTTATATATATAGCAGTTTTGGTCCTTTAGGATAAAAAGACTAACTTAATCTTTTTTTTTTCATTTCTTTTAACAATTTATTATTATTATTATTATTATTATTATTATTATTTAAGATTAAAAGCAAGAATATATTGGTTGTTTTATACTTTATTTTTATTTAGTTTCTTATTTAAAAACGTCTTGTATAAAAATTATATTAACCAAAAAATAATATAAGTGATAATAACAATTATTTTTATTATTTGGTACACTGATCGACTTGTATAAAAATTATTTTTATTTAGTTTCTTATTTGGTACAGTGATCGATTGATCAATGTGGTAACTGTTTTTTGGAATATGTTCTCTAATAACAAACTAATCTTTTGTCGCCGCTTTGCACGGGCCAATTGCTAGTATATATATATATATATATATATATATATATATATATATATATATATATATATATATATATATATATATATATATATATATATATATATATATATAATCTTCGTTTAAAAAACAGAAAATAATTAAAAGGTTTTTAACTCGTTTATATATGTGTTTTGATTTCAAAATCGCCAATATCTTTTTTTTTGTTTTATACTTCACATATGTATTGTAAAGAACATTTTTAATTTTCTGCTCCAAAGCTAAAATATGAGAATTCACAAATGAAATGTTACTGTCTCCACTAATATACACTAAATAATATATTAATAAACTAATTAATATGAGGTGGTATTTAGTAGATGACATTTGAATAAAAAATCAAAACAACACGAATTTGACAAAGGAAAAAAATCTAAATTTCTAAAAAATAAATGTGTCAAATTGAATGAAAAGTTGACATTTAACAAAAATGATCTTTATTTATTAGACCATAGTTAGTGGTGGTGTATCCTTATCATGACACATTAGATCATCCACAATACAAACGACGAACAACGGAACCACGATGACCATCGACAATACTTAATTTATATTGACTCAAATAAAATGTCATTATATATAATCAAAATGTATAAATATAAAAATAACGTATTATGTTTTGTTGATATTAAATTAATTAGATAATAAAAAAATAATTGTAATTAATAATTTAGATATTTAAAAAATAGTCATAATTCACATTTGTATTTATACATGTAAACTAAATTTTAATAAATCACAACACATGTCGACGCTTGTCAATATGACTCATACAAAAACGAGTTAATGTCAAAATATTTAACGTTATATATATATATATATATATATATATATATATATATATATATATATATATATATATATATATATATAATCATTGTTTAAAAAAATAGAAAATAATTAAAAAGTTTTTATTTACAAAGTATCATTAAAAAAATTTAACTTCATGATTGTGATTCGTAAGTTTTGATTCAAACCTTGATAATAAAATAATTCTTTTTAAACTTTAGGAATTTAATTAGTTTATTTATGAGTTTTGATTTCAAAATTCTTCAATATATATTTTTTTGTTTCATACTTCATATATGTATTTAAAGAACATTTTTAATTTTTTGCTCCAAACCTAAAATATGAGAATGCACAAATGAAATGTTACTGTCTACATTAGTATACATTACTTAATATATTAATTAATTAAATAATATGAGGTGGTATTTAGTAGATGACATTTAAATAAAAATCAAAACAACAAGGAAATGACAGTGGAAAAAAAATCTAAATTCCTAAAAAATGATATGTGTCAAATTCAATGAGAAGTTGACATTTGTAAAAATGATCTTGATTTATTAGACTATAGCGAGTAGCGGTGTATGCCTTAGCATGCCACATTAGACCATCCACAATACAAACGACGAACAACGGAACCATGAGTACCATCACGAACTACGAACCAGTGGCGGTGTACCGGTGACGACCGCAAATGGAGAAAGAGGGAGGAAAAGAAGGTTGGCCTGAGAGAGGCACCGATCGTGGTCCATCGTTCTCCTCACCATGAACCACCACGACCACGAGCCACGACGACACACCTAAATGGTGTGCACGATCGTGGTTCGTGGTCAGCTAGACCACGAAGGCGCTCGTCTTGGGTATTACGGATGGCCTAATACTTTTGAATGACACATAAACATTACTATGGAGTGATGGTATGTTATTTGATTTTGTAAAAAAATTAAGAAACAACCGATCACAATTAATCAAACTCTCATTCCTTTTACTATCTCTTCTCTTTCTTCTTGTTGTGCCGGCAACATGTCTTCCTTGACATAAACCCTAGCGAGATGCTAAAGGTGGTGTTTAGCGAAGCCAGCAAGAGCCTTAGCATGGTTACTCCCCATCGTCATAGGATAGATTATGTCGTTTTATGTTGTTAAGCAAAAGTTTCTCAACTTGTTTATTTAGATGTCCTCATTCTCACTTATTTACCCAGCTTCGGTCCTTTGGAGATTGCTTTTTATTTTTAATTTTATTTCCTCAAGTGCATTTACTTGCTTAGTTTGAAAATAGTTTCGTACAGTTAGTTTTGTTACCATGTATAATTCCATCCAATAACATTTTCTTCTATATATTTACTTGGTTAATATTTTTCGGGAAAATGACTTTTGAGGGTAACTAACTGTTGCGTTTGTTTTCATTTGGTCCCTTTCCTTTTTTGTACTCAATATACCATCAAACTTGTTGTTTGTGTTCACCATAACCCTTTTGACCAGTTTTTGACCTATGATAGTCAGTTAAATGGTTAGTTATGGTGAACACAAACAACAAGTTCAATGGTATATTGAGTACAAAAAAAGGAAAATGACCAAATGAGAACAAACTCAATAGTTGGTTACCCTCCTGAGTCATTTTTCCCGAAAAGTTAGATGAAATTAAAGTTGCAAAATCATCAAAAACTTCAACCTTCTTTGGCCATAACGTATACGAAGAGCGTTTCGGAGGGGTAACTTCGTTAAAACATGGTCTATACTATGCTTACTGTAGTTAGCTGTCAACACCGCTCTGCAAAAGGATATGACTGTGTATGAGAGGTATATTTATCAGTATAAATGTTCACCTCAAGGTATATTATGGTGATGTGTCTGCAAAAGTTGCATGATATTGTACATATTGATGTTGTATCTTATCCCATAAATTCGATCTTAAAGTTAAGTAAACTAAAAAATCACAGCACCTGTGATTCCACTCGTTTATAAACATGTCTAGAATCCATGATACGATAAATCAATTGATTGGAAATGTAAATGTAGTCATGAAATGCACCTGCTTAGGCAAGATTCCCCTAATAAATATTCAAGTGCATTACAAAGTTGTATATGTATAAATAATGTTCTTCGTGGCTTATGTTTTGAAGAGAAGCAAGAATGAATCTCATCAAGTCATTAATATCAACAGGAGATGACATGTGATTTGTTGTAAATGAGTAAAGGTAAAATGAATCAGGAAGGTAACAAATTGTTGTGTAACGCCCGGGTTCAAGGCTAACCATTTTTAGACAATGTAATAGTCTAGGTCAACTATTGTAAATCTTTTTGAAGTAATAAATATGAAATATTTGAATTCTATGTGAATTATGTGTATTTGTGTGCTTATTACTTAATTATAAAGATATAATTAATAAAGGATAAAAATAAGCATCAAAATTAAATTGTGAGATAAGCCCGATATCTTTACATAAAGTTGTAGTGGTCGAAACAAGGATTATGGGGATATAAAGAACGCCGAAATCCGAGTTATAACGAAGAAGTTATGACCCTTCGAAGTTTCGCGACGGAACCGGCACGATACCGGGAAGCGTAAATAGTGAATTTACGATAGAGCAATATTTAGCTTTAGTGACCTAAACGAAAGTCGTAGAATACATTAAACTGAGAGCGTCCATAAAAAGAACGCCCAAATCTGACTTCGTATGAAGAAGTTATGATTTTTCGAAATTTCGGCTTAACAATGTATAGCCCGAAATTCGAATAATAGATCGAGCGGTTTTTAACCGACACGACCTAAATGAGAATCGAAGATCCCGTTAAGAGTAGTGTAATGAGAAAAAGATGGGCGAAAACGGACGTCGGATGAAGAAGTTATGAGAATTTAACGGACCAATCCTGTCCCGGCCTGTTAAAAATATAAAATTTAAAATAAATTCAAAATTAGCCGACGGAGTCTAAACGAAAGTTGTAGAGTATGTTCCCGCCTTCGCGTGGATATAAAGAACGTCAATAACAGAGCTCGTATGCAAAAGTTACGAATTTTTAAAGATTGCATTCGAAATTGCGAAGTCTGGAGCGGAATCGATGACGTGGCCGGATCCTAGCCGTCTCTTGCTGATCACGCTTCACCTTCGGATACTGACACTTGTACTTCGGACGCCCGGTGTAGCCGAGGAGTGCCTCACGTACGAGGTACGCCCGGCGTGCAAAGAAGGAACGCCGCGCGTAGTCGTTCTGCTTGGTCCGAGGAGTAGCCACGTCGCCCCATCCGAAGCTCGCCATCTGGAACTCTTATTCGAAGCGTACGTCCCGCGTAGACTGTTGGATGACCATCGTAACCGAGGCAGCTGGCCCCTATAAATAGATGCGAGGGTCTCCGGATTTTTCACACATTTTCTCATTCTCTCTCTAAAATCTTTCTCTCTCTAAGGCTCCAAACCACTCCTAAACCCTAGATAAAACCCCTAGCACCCTAAGGAAGCCCCGAGGCTCCCGGAGTCCCGAGAAAAAGGGTCTTTCGGTTTTGGAAACGCTGCTCCGAGCAAAGCCCGATTTTCTTTAAAATCTGTTGTAAGTGAGCTACGCTTACGCAACTTTTAATATAGCTTTCAAATAATTATAGTAATGTTACTAGGTCCTTAAAACAATTATTTGGGCTATTATTATGAGTTATATTGAGTGTTATTTAACGCTTACATAATAGTAATAATTGTCAGACTATTAATTTGTCGCAGTTATCGTTAGACTAAACCCTAGTGGTATTGATACTAGGTTTTATTGAAGGAAAATTGTTTTGAGAGTATCGAAGCGCTGTCCGAGTGCTAAGTCACCACCTTTCAGGTGAGTGCATAGTTAGTTTCATCTTACACATAGATATGAAGTATTTTATATAAATTACGTGCTATGTGTGCATATTATCTGTATACTTGTTATTTATGTTGGATGAATGTTTTTATACAAGTTTTAAATGATTTAAACTGTATATGTATTTTATATCTACAATGATGTTGGGGTAAAACATGGGTATATGTAATAAGACGATGTGTGATAAAATGATGAGAGGCCTCGATATTGATGTTGTTGATCCAGTCATCTAGCAGAGTATAGATGACGACCACGGACTCTTCTAGACAGTCCAGTGGAACGCTAGCAGGCTCGCAACCTGTAGGTGTTTGTGAACGATGTGTTCACCGGTGTACTCCATCCCCCACATGGTTGCCTTTAGGACATTTATTGCTAAGGAACCCCCTTAGCAGTAGTGTTCATCCCGATGATGACCCTTATGATAGGTGTTTAGGGACGTAATGTGAGGATAACGGGAATGGGTAATCGGGTTATTGTTGGTTGATGAAATTAATAAACTTATTTATTGTGGGTTGAAAACCCTATGTGCTCACCAAGCTCCCAAGCCTGACCCGCTCAGTTTTATGTATTACAGGTAGTGGCGCTCGAGCATAGATGTGATGTTTTGGATGAGGGATTACGGATATAGGCCTGTAGATATGAAATAATGTAGTAAGGCTTATATTGTACTATTTATGCTTTTGATCTGTATCGAACATGACATCCCAAGTCTTTTAATGAAATACATTTCTATGGAAATGCTTTTGATAAATTTTTATTTTATTTTGTTTTGGGACAAGTTCCGCAACACTTTTATTTAAAATGTTATTCTGATTTTTAAACAAAGCGTAAACAAAATCGGTCTTTTCTGGCCGTGAAAATGGGGATGTCACAGTTGATATCAGAGCATTAGTTTAAGAGAACTAGGAATTTGTAGGATTTCTAGACTTAAACTTAGAATACTAAGCGATGATTGCGAGGTGTGAGCACTAGCTTATTTTAGGAACTGTGCCTAAAATTCTTTTATGTGCTAAATGCTTTATGCCTGACATGCTATTATTTGTTCGGATCTATGGTCTATTGCCGACCGGATCTGGAAACCTTATGTGTTTAGGATTCTAAATGTACGACTACGATATTAGAACTAGCATGTAAATGTTTTGGAGTGATAAGGATGATTTAAACGTCTATCCTAAATAAAGATCTAAATTCACCTTATTTGGTGTATAGATCAAAATGGCAAGGACCCGTAGCGGAAACGTAAACGCAAATGGAAATAGGAACCAACCCCCTCAACCTCCAGTGATACAACAAATACCTGTTGTCGAAGAAGTGGCACCTGAGCCAATGAAGATGGCCGGAGTGCAAGCGATGATCCAGATGATGTTGGATTTCCAAATGGAGGAAACAAGGCGTTTACTTCAACAGAACCGAGAAGAACTTACAGTGCCAATTGAACAGCTCGAGCTAAATGATGGGCAGTCAGAAGGAGGAAACTACAGTGGGACTGTTGGTCAAGCCAACCTACCGATAGTTAGGCAAAACGACCAGGATGGAGGAAATGACGGACGTGGATGCAAATACAAGGATTTCATGGCATCCAAACCACCGAGTGTATCCGGAAGCCCGACGCCGGTGGAAGTCATGAACCAGATCTCTGAGATGGAGACGATGTTTGAGAGTTGTGAGTGTAGCAACAGTCAGAAGACCGTTCTCGTTGTTCCTCTATTGAAATCTGGAGTACTAAGTTGGTGGAAGCTACTAGCTGATTCAATGCCCAAAGGTGAAGCAAGCAAGATGTCGTGGGAGGATTTTCTGGTGCAGTTGAAGATGCAATACTGCTCTGAGCAGGATCTTCTGGAGATCAACAACGAGTTCCAGAATCTGAAGAAGGGAAGAATGAGCGTTACTGAATACGCTGCAAGCTTTACTGAGAAAATGAAGCTTGTTCCTCACCTCGTCCCAACTGAACTCTCCAAGGTTAACAAATTTGCCCTTGGATTACTAGCAGACTTTGGTCCAATGGTCAAGCAAACTACCACTCTGAAAGCCGACATCTAGGCTACTAAGAATGTGGAGACCCAGATACGAGAGAAGGGTCTGGAAAGAGCGGAGGTGGGAGAGAAAAGGAAATTTGACGAATCCTCAAGGTCCGGTAAGAAGAGTAAATTCTCGAAGTCTGGTTCGAGAGGAGGAGGAGCCGAAGAAAAATGGTGCAACAAATGCAAGAAGAAGCACCTAGGGAAATGTGACGGAGGAGTCACTTGTTTCAAATGTGGAAAGCATGGGCACTATGCCAACGAATGCACGTTCACTGAGAAGGTCTGTTATGAGTGCAACGAGGAGGGCCACATTTCGAGGGACTGCCCGAAGAAGAAGGAGGCAGGAAGACCCGACATACCACCGAAGCCGAAGGCAAGAGCCTTCTAGATGACGCTCGAGGCTGCGAAGGAGGTAGCAGACGTCGCTTCAGGTACCTTTCTTGTAAATGGTTTGCCTGCAAATATACTATTTGATTCCGGAGCCAACTACTCCTTTGTGTCGCATAAATTTGGTGGGAAATTAGCATTACCTATAGAAAAACTTTATAACGCCCTGATTCTAGAAGTTGCCAGTGGCAAATTCGTACATGTTAGTAATCGTATTAAGAACTTAGTCATCGACCTAAACGAAAACGAATTCCACGAGGAGATATTACCCATAGAGTTAAACGGTTTCGACATCGTTTTGGGTATGGATTGGCCTAACGCCAACGATGCTGAGATTCAATGCCAAAAGAAGATAGTAAGGGTAAACCCACCCGGAAAGGAATCATTTATGGTGTACGGGGACAAACGCAGAGTGAATTCTAGAATCATCTCCCTGATGAAAGCTAGAAAATGTTTGTCCAAGGGATGTGCATAATACTTGGCATTCGTAATCGATGATAAGAAGGAAAAGAAAGAGGTGCAGAATATACCGGCTGTGTTTGATTATCCGGAAGTCTTTCCCAAAGATCTTCCCGGATTACCACCTGATAGACAAGTGGAATTTCGAATAGACTTGTTACCAGGTACAACACCGATAGCAAAGGCATCTTACCGATTAGCACCGACGGAGATGAAGGAGCTTATGACGCAACTTTAGGAGTTATTGGACAACGGTTTCATTCGATCTAGTTCATCACCCTGGGGAGCTCCGGTGCTATTTGTGAAGAAGAAAGACGGAAGCATGAGAATGTGTATAGACTACCGAGAGCTGAACACGGCAACGGTGAAGAACAAGTACCCATTGCCGAGGATTGATGACATATTCGATCAACTGCAAGGTTCGAGCTATTTCTCAAAGATCGATCTTAGGTCATGACATCATCAGCTGAAGGTAAAAGAGCAGCATATTGAGAAGACTGCATTCATAACGATATATGGACACTACGAGTTATTGGTTATGTCATTTGGACTAACCAATGCTCCAGCAGTATTCATGGATTTGATGAACAGGGTTTGTAAACCATTCCTCGATAAATTTGTGATAGTGTTCATCGACGACATTCTGATCTACTCAAAAAGCCAAGAGGAGCATGGCAAGCATATACAGGAAGTGTTGGAAGTGTTAAAGAAGGAGAAGCTTTACGCTAAGTTCTCTAAATGCGACTTTTGGATACGAGAAGTCCAGTTCTTGGGTCACGTGGTTAACCAAGAAGGGATAATGGTTGACCCCGCAAAGATCGAGGCTGTGATGAAGTGGGAACGTCCGAAAAGTCCCACGGAGATTCGGAGCTTTCTAGGATTAGCTGGATATTACCGACGATTTATCCAAGGCTTTTCTTCGATAGCCTCTCCATTAACAGCTTTGACCCACAAAGGAGCTACATATACGTGGAATGAGAAACACGATGAGGCATTCGAGAAGCTAAAGAAGAAGTTATGTGAAGCACCGATACTTTCTCTACCCGATGGAGTTGAAGACTTCGTGGTATACAGTGACGCATCTAGAGTCGGGTTGGGTTGTGTTCTGACCCAAAGAGAAAAGGTGATAGCATACGCATTTCGACAATTGAAATAACACGAAGTGCATTACCTCTATGGCACAAAGTGCAAGCTTTTCACTGATCATAAGAGTCTCAGTATCTCTTTAATCAGAAAGAATTGAGCATGAGGCAACGACGATGGCTAGAACTACTCAAGGACTATGACTGTGAAATACTTTACCACCCCAGTAACGCAAATGTTGTTGCTGATGCTCTCAGTCGGAAAGTCAATCTTGAAAGGAAAAGGCCAAGAGCATTGAGAATTGAAGTCGTCTCGACGATTGTGGAAAGTATCAGGAAAGCTCAAGAAGAAGCTTTAGAGAAGAATGACCGAAAGGAAGAACGTTTGGGCAAAACGTTAGTGTTCGGTACAATCAGTCGAGGAATAAAGGTATTCCAAGATCGGATTTGGGTACCTAAGACGGGAGGAATAAGAGACCTTCTGATGGAAGAAGCACACAAGACCATGTACTCAATTCATCCCGGTAGCACCAAAATGTATAGGGACCTAAAACCCTACTACTGGTGGCCGACGATGAAGCTTGATGTTGCGAAGTATGTGGCCGAGTGTGTGACATGTGCGAGAGTTAAGGCACAACATCAGACACCGTATGGGAGTTTAGAACCCTTACCTGTACCCATGGGTAAATAAGAAGACATCACCATATATTTTGTGACTAAACTGCCCAGGACGAAGAACGGACACGACATGATTTGGGTGGTCGTGGATCGTTTCACTAAGAGTGCACACTTCATAGCGGCCAACGATAAGTGGTTTATGGATAAGCTCGCAAATGCTTACGTGAAAGAGATAGTAAGACTTCACGGAGTTCCTCTAACAATTGTATCAGATCATGATAGTCGTTTCACGTCAAGGTTTTGGAGGAGTCTACAAGAGGAGTTGGGTACAAAGTTATGTTTGAGTACTGCTTACCATCTGCAGACTAATGGTCGGAGCGAAAGAACGATACAGACAATGGAAGATATGCTGAGAACATGTACCCTCGTGTTCCAAGGTAACTGGGACGAGCACTTACCTCTGGTAGAATTCTCCTACAACAACAATTTCCACTCGAGCATCAAGATGGCACCTTATCAAGCCTTGTATGGACAGAAGTGTTGTACGTCGTCTTGTTGGCTTGAAGCCGGAGAGAAGCAGTTTATGGGCCCTGAGATAGTCCATGAGACTGCTGAGAAGTTGAAAGTGATTAGGGAAAGGATGTTAGCAGCTCAAGATCGTCAAAAGAGCTACGCTGACAAGAAAAGACAACCAATGACTTTTGAAGTTGGGGATTCCGTTTTGCTTAAAGTCTCACCGTGGAAGGGACTTATAAGATTCGGGAAACGAGGAAAGCTAAGTCCAAGGTTTATTAGACCGTTTAAAGTTCTTCAGAAGATTGGGAACCAAGTTTACAAGCTGGAATTGCCCAAAGAACTCGATGGTATTCATAACACCTTCCATGTGTGTTATCTGAGGAAATTCATGGGAGAAGTTCCCGACATAATTCCAATCTCAAAATTAAGAATGGATGAGAACAAGAGGATGATTGAAGAGCCAGAGGCAATTGTTGACCGTAAGACAAACATGTTACGACGCAAGATGGTCGACTTAGTGCTAGTCCGATGGAAACATTCGAATGGGCCGAATCTCACTTGGGAAACAAAGGATGACATGATGACTCGTTATCCACATATGTTTGCTGATGCGTAATTCCAGGACGGAGTCATCCAAAGGGGGAGAGAATTGTAAAGCCCGGGTTTCAGGGCTAAGCATTTTTAGACAATGTAATAGTCTAGGTCAATTATTGTAAATCTTTTTGAAGTAATAAAGATGAAATATTTGAATTGTATGTGAATTATGTGTATTTGTGTGCTTATTACTTAATTATAAAGATATAATTAATAAAGGATATCTTTACATAAAGTTGTAGTGGTCGAAACAAGGATTCTGGGGATATAAAGAACGCCGAAATCCGAGTTATAACGAAGAAGTTATGACTCGTCGAAGTTTCGCGATGGAACCGGCACGATACCGGGAAGCATAAATAGTGAATTTACGATAGAGTGATATTTAGCCTTAGCGACCTAAACGAAAGTCGTAGAATACATTAAACCGAGAGCGTCCATAAAAAGAACGCCCAAATCTGACTTCGTATGAAGAAGTTATGATTTTTCGAAATTTCGGCTTAACAATGTATAGCCCGAAATTCGAATAATAGATCGAGCGGTTTTTAACCGACACGACCTAATTGAGAATCGAAGATCCCGTTAAGAGTAGCGTAACGAGAAAAAGATGGGCGAAAACGGACGTCGGATGAAGAAATTATGAGAATTTAACGGACCAATCCTGTCCCGGCCTGTTAAAAATATAAAATTTAAAATAAATTCAAAATTAGCCGACAGAGTCTAAACGAAAGTTGTAGAGTACGTTCCTGCCTTCGCGTGGATATAAAGAACGTCAATAACGGAGCTCGTATGCGAAAGTTACGAATTTTTAAAGATTGCATTCGAAATTGCGAAGTCTGGAGCGGAATCAATGACGTGGACGGATCCTAGCCGTCGCTTGTTGATCACGCTTCACCTTCGGATACTGACACCTGTACTTCGGACGCCCGGTGTAGCCGAGGAGTGCCTCGCGTACGAGGTACGCCCGGCGTGCAAAGAAGGAACGCCGCGCGTAGTCGTTCTGCTTGGTCCGAGGAGTAGCCACGTCGCCCCATCCGAAGCTCGCCATCTGGAACTCTTATTCGAAGCGTACGCCCCGCGTAGACTGTTGGATGCCCATTGTAACCGAGGCAGCTGGCCCCTATAAATAGATGCGAGGGTCTCCGGATTTTTCACACATTTTCTCATTCTCTCTCTAAAATCTTTCTCTCTCTAAGGCTCCAAACCACTCCTAAACCCTAGATAAAACCCCTAGCACCCTAAGGAAGCCCCGAGGCTCCCGGAGTCCCGAGAAAAAGGGTCTTTCGGTTTCGGAAACGCTGCTCCGAGCAAAACCCGATTTTCTTTAAAATCTGCTGTAAGTGAGCCACGCTTACGCAACTTTTAATATAGCTTTCAAATAATTATAGTAATGTTATTAGGTCCTTAAAACAATTATTTGGGCTATTATTATGAGTTATATTGAGTGTTATTTAACGCTTATATAATAGTAATAATTGTCAGACTATTAATTTGTCGCAATTATCGTTAGACTAAACCCTAGTGGTATTGATACTAGGTTTTATCGAAGGAAAATTGTTTTGAGAGTATCGAAGCGCTGTCCGAGTGCTGAGTCACCACCTTTCAGGTGAGTGCATAGTTAGTTTCATCTTACACATAGATATGAAGTATTTTATATAAATTACGTGCTATGTGTGCATATTATCTGTATACTTGCTATCTATGTTGGATGAATGTTTTTATACAAGTTTTAAATGATTTAAACTGTATATGTATTTTATATCTACAATGATGTTGGGGTAAAACATGGGTAGATGTAATAAGACGATGTGTGATAAAGTAAACCATCGAACTTGTTATTTATGTTCTCCATAACCCTTTGACCGGCTATCACAGGTCAAAAACTGGTTAAAAGGGTTATGGTGAACACCAACAACAAGTTCGATGATATGTTGAGTACAAAAAAGGGGACCAAATTAAAACAAATATAACAGTTAGTTACCCTCAAGAGTCATTTTCCAATATTTTTCTTTGTTGTTATTATTTCAAGTACATTTTAAAATAAATAATAACACATTATATTATAAATCACAATTAAGTTAGAAGTATCGGTTACACTTTTTAAATATATTTTTTTTGTTTAAATTCATTTCAAACCATTTATAAATATAAAAATGAAAGCTAATTTGTATACAACAAAATTTATACATACACAACAATTTATACTTTAAAATATTGTATTGTACAACTCTATTAAGCATAAAATGTTGTATACAAATATAAAAATACGTTTTTTCTGTTGAACATAATTGATTGAAAAACAATAATTTTAATCGTTTAAAGTCATAACGGATAAAAACACAATTGCATTTTATTTATCATTATACAAGATATAAGATGTCAAATGGGTAATAATTTGTATGGTTAAGCTTTTATAATTGAATACTTAACTTTATTTAAGTTTTGTTGCTTGCCTCTTAAAAACAATTCCTTCCAAAGAAAAATAACTAAATTTAATCACCATATGAATTTTTTTTATTTGCGAGTCCTCTTTTTGATTTTACCTTGGACCCAAATATGCTTAGACGTTTTTGATGTAATGGTAAGCTAAGTGCTCTATAGTCTATAGCTAAATGCCAAAATACTTTATATTTCATAAGATCTTTCTATATACGACTATTTCCATGTAGCTATCAACTTATGTTGAAAGATTTAAATTCAAATTCCAAACAATTGTTTTTTGGAATTTTTTTATTTCTTTTAAATCCTAGATAGAGCTTTGAATGATGTTCTAAGTCTCACCATTCCAAACGACCAAGCTTCAAATTGATTTCTAATTATCAAAGTTCGAAATTAAAATCAACTAGCACTCAAAATTAATCACATCCATTTTCTTTGTCTCTCGTTTTTGCAAAACTCTCATATAAAATTTATGTTCCTAATGCTTTTCTATTTTTATTTTAATGATAAAGGATACTTTTTTATTCCAAAAAACTCATGAAATCAAACGGTAATATATTATAATAAAATTTAAATTAGATCGTTTGATATGGTTTGATTCAAATTTTATACTTTTTGTAGCTTTAAATAACCAAAACGTAAATAAAATATATTAAAAACAAAAGTCGGAATTCGTGTTGTAACGTAAAATGGCAATCAGAGCATCTTTGTGTGCTGCTTCATGCCGACAGTCCTCTGCTTTTAGTCCTAAAACCTTTTTTTCCTCGCAATCATGTCCTACCACCAACCATACTCTCCTTTAAACCCCCCTCAACTATTAGCATCCTTTCACTTTTAGTCCTCGTAAAAAACATAAATCATTATTACACAAAATAGTGCACATGTTGAAAATTCTTAACTCACTATACAGGACCATCCAAAATATGTCTCTTGAACCATTTTACTTTTATTTTATTTCACATCATAGCCACAAAGGCTACGGAATAAAAAATAATTTAATACCATTGGATTTTTTCTCTTGTTTTTATTTACGAAAACGATGTGTCATGTATAGTAGTGTTGTTGATTAATTTGTGGTTACACTAGTTGATTTATAATATCAGAATACAGAATAAAGTTTATTGTTGATTAATTTGTGGTTAAAAAGTTGAATTCCGAAAAAAAAAAAAATACAAAACAATGATTCAAACCCATAAGTTTGGTCTAGCGTTACCAAGATGATTAAAAATGTTACAACAATCTTCATTTGATATTTGATTCCATGTACCCATCAAACAAAAAAGAAAATTACTGATTTTAAACTAAAAGATGACCCCTTTCTATAACGATCAAAGGTGTCAAAATCTTCTAAAAGAGCAATTAAACAAGTACCCCAAGTAGAAGCAAAAAAAAAAAAAAAAAAAGAATATCAATCCTACATAAACTATGGATTATAATCATCAAATCAAAAGCAAGAAAGAAAAAGTTTTCACAAAGAAGACGCATCAAACAAAACCTCATTCAACACATCATCTTCTCGACTTGATATCGAGAAAAATTCGGCATCTTTTTCTTCATCATTTGAGAAATCTCGTCTCTCGAGCTTTGAATGTGCAGCAATGAAGATCAATTTCTGTGCTTTTTCGATCCCGGTTCTTGATTGAGCCCATTTACATAAAGATGAATTCCATTTGAATCCACATGAAGTTGCATGAAGAAAGATCAACCTCACTGCAACTTTCCTTAAAGATTTGAAATCTGTGAGATAAGTTTCCCAAACTAACCTGCTACTTTGTGGGTTAGCTATCTTCATCTTACCAGTTACCGGGTCTCTTTGTTTCAACTGGACTGCTTGGGCATAAACCGGGTCAAGTCCTTCGGTTCTCCATTTCATAAGCTCCATTAATGCAATGTGAGCTTCTTCACGTGAAACGAGCCTTGTTATAAGTTTGTCTACATCTTTCTCTTGTTCAGATGTTAAACATTTGAAAGGTGGCAAGTATTTCCCGGTTGTGTCACGGATCAAATAGAATGGGTCAAGGATAAAAGCAGTCGCCCAAGCAGGGTGGTAGTTTCTCTTAAACCTTTTATCGAACACCTTGTCTGCATGATTCTCGTTGACATGAAACTTACCACACCAGTCCTTGATTTTCAGTCGGAGCTCCTCCCAGAGTGGCAAACATTGACCGATTCTTGGTTTTTCTTTCTCAATCTCTTGAGCCATGCCTTTGATTAACCGGACCAACGAAAGAACCGCTTCTAACTCGTTCCAGAAATGAGACCTCATCATTTCTTCAATCTCCTTCCCGGTTTGATCCTCCATTGACAACATCTTGTAAGATTCATCAAGAACCACCAGTTGTAACGCTCTCGCTGAACTTAATATGTCTTCAACCATATTGAACACGGGTTCGAAGTCGACCCGCCCGCTCCCACAAAACGGTACCCGCAACAATGCGGCTCGGCCGTATTCTTGTAACTGGTACTTGAGGAAAGAATGTCTGATTTGAGAGTTGGTATTCACAAAGTTTGCGACTTTTATACAGTTATCAGTCACTTTATGAAACAATGGTAGTTCTTTGCTGAAATCTTTAATCAACTTATTAACCCCTTGAAATTGACAACTAAGGTTGATCATCCAATGATGTTGGTTTTCGAGATTTCTTAAAGCTTTACTCCTGAATTTATCGGAAACGATACCTACACATTGTTGGAAATTGTTCCCACAAATGTCGCTGATTGTTTCCCATAAAATATCCTCGGCGTATTTTGAGAAAACATACCCACCTGTGAAAACACCTCTTCTGAAAACGCTAGTCCCATTAGGTAAATTCACCGATAAATTCACCAGGTTTTCGAATTCACCTGAATGATGATTACTCTTTGATTTCCATCCGTCCGATGAGATTTGGAAGAACATTGCGTCGCGAATTCGGGCTTCGGATTCCGTTTTGGCCTCTTCGTACTTGGAATCGAGTCTTTCTCCGGCGAGGTCGCGGCGGGTTATCGCCGGTAAACCGATTTGGTTCAAGAAATTTTTGAATTTTGGATGCTCCAGACTTGAAAAAGAAACTGACCCACAACTCTCATACACCCAATTTGCTAATAATTCGAGTGATGATTCGATTTGAGCTTTTGTTAATGTTTGGCCCGGCGACGATTTCGGACTTTTAAGTTTCTTTACACTATCTTCGAACATCGCTAAAGCACCTAAATCTTCTTTACCACCTGATAACATCACATGTTGCGGCTGTTGTTGGTGGTGGTTATGGTGGTGGTTGTGTGAAGAGTACATCCCTCCGCTGCTTACCGTCACAACCGTCGCAGCAGAAGAAAATGCAGGCATGGAATTGGGTCGGGTCGGGTACGAAACATCAACCGAGAATCTCGCCGGTTCAATCATCGTAATTGGAGCAACGGAGTAAGTAGTTTCAGAAGGGTTTGCAGAGTTGTTGTTGATTTTAAACCCGGTAGCGCGACGGTTGCCAGATGAGTTACGTTTCCGGTGGTTTTGCAGCGGTTGAGGCGAAGACGATGAAGTCGGAGAAGACAAATTCACCATTCCAGCCGGCGATATGGAGGAAATCGGATTTGGACTGGATTCAGAGTTGAAATTGGGACAAGTTCCTCTTTTGAGATGCTCCGACGCCGTTCTGGACGGATTGGAAGCGGAGAAAAGAGCTTCACATAAAGAACACCGGAGCTTGACGGCTTTCGGCAAACCAGTATCTTGATTACGAACTAAAACAGGCTCCAGATGAGCCCAATACCAGGCGCCTTTACCCTTAATCGCCTTCGTCCGTACCATCATCAGCCCTTCATACCGTTTATGAACAGCCTTCACCGCCATCTCATCAGTGGTTAGCTCTGTTGATGGTACCGGCACTAGTTGGGTGGCGGCGGCAATGGCTGTGTTAGCCGGTGGTGACTGTGGTTGTTGGGTGGTGGTGGTGGTGGCAGCAGCAGTATTGGTCACGGCCGCCATTATTGCAGCCAAAAACCTCAACTTTTTGAAAAAAAATACACAAATTTAAATGGGAAAGGTAAAAATAATAATAATAATAATAACTTCTACGGAGGGGTATGCTTGAAAAATCGAATCTTGCGTTTATTATTTTTACCAAGCATGGTTTTGTTACGCTGAGAAGAAGGAAAGGAAGGAGGTGGGTGGCGGCGAGTGGTGGTTTCCGGCGATCTAAAATTGGGTTAAATTAAGTTATTTGGAAATGGAATTTTGGGTAGAGACTGACAGAGAGTTCGTGTGTAGTCAACAGGGGGTGTTTTTGTGTGTATAAATTATATAAAATTATAATGAAAGAAAATAAAGAAAAGAATAGTTACTATTAGTTGTGGGGTAATCCTCCACACCATAACTTTTTTGTGTCAGGTGTACACGCGCTCATTTCTACTTTCTACACATTTGTAAAATCAAAACGCTTCCTTCCACTATTTTTCTTACCTTCCTTCCATGTTGCAACTAAATTACAAAAATTATTTAATTTTTTTTGCATTTTTTCAATACTTTACCGATGAAATTCATGAAAGACTTCACTTTTAGAAACATAGTCAAATTATTTTATGGATGATATCTTTTGTTGGATTCTTATTGACAATCGATGATGGATCGGATTTGATGTTGTTATTGAAATTGTTCTGTATCATATCTCTAATTGTACGTACATAATGTTTTACAATTTCTTTTGATTACTATTGTTTTTTTAATAACATGACATGAATCTCTGATATCATTTCCTTTGTCAATTGGCTTGGAAAAATTGAATGTGTCAGGAAAAAACACGAATAAAATCTAACTCGGTCATAATCTAGTTTAATCGGCTAGTTAATCATTTCAAAATTTGATGTGAATATATCTGAAGTTAGCTTGTAATGCCCATTCTTGGGCATTACAATACCATATCTTACGTGCCAGTGGCATATGTGGTATGGATTCGGATTATCTATGTGCTATGACTCGTCTTCGCGATACGATTCCGGGATTTGACTGTAGCAGTTTCACTAATAAGGACACCCCCCCTAGATCCCAAAAAGCTTTGGCGTGTGCCCTTTTTAGCAAAATCGTCCAAGATATGGAGGTCGACTTCGACATGACTGTCAGACAGAAAGCAGTCTTTGAGTGTCTGCAGGCGCCTCATGCTCAGGATTTTCTGCTAACTATCCCTATTGATGGTCTTGGCCAGCATATGTCTCATATGGAGTACCGAACTATCCTTCGTTACCGCCTCATGATTCCCATATTCCCAATTGACGATATATGCATAGTTTGTCGTAAGGCATGTTTGGATACCTTTGGGAAACACGCGGTTCATTGTAGAGAGCTCCCTGGTCTCAAGTATAGAAATGATGCGGTTCGGGATGTTCTCTTTGATGCTTGTCGGTGTGTTGGTATTTCTATGAAGAAAGAAGCGTCAGTGAACTTTTTGACGGGCCCGCAGGATGGCATGTCCACACTTAGACCGGCTGACATTTTGGTCTTTGGATGGATAGGAGGGAAGCATGCGTGCGTGGATCTTACTGGGGTCTCTCCTCTCGTTGGTTTGGGGAGCGGGGGTTCACAGTTGGGCATGCCGCTTTGAAAGCCGTTGCATGCAAAGTGGTAAAACACGAGAATGCATGTAGAGAAAATCAACATGTGTTTGTTCCTTTTGCATTCGATATATTTGGTTTTCTCGCACCAGAGGCGGTGGAGCTCCTTAATAGAGTCCAACGGGTCATGCATTCTAATGTCATATCTCCTAGATCTACAAATGTTGTTTTCAAAAGAATTGGTTTTGCCATTCAGAAAGGGCTAGCGGCGCAGCTTGTTGTCCATTTGCCTTCAATCGATATGTATTGAATGTTTATTAATACAAAAAAAAAAAAAAAAAAAAAGTAAACATACGAAATATGGGAATCAAATTGTACCTATGCAAATCCATGTTATTAAAAATCTAAACAAAAATGGATTAGATCATGAGAAAAAAGAGAAGGAAAATAAAAAGATAAAAAGTTATTTTTTTTTTATTTTGTTAATTTATAAATTAAATCAAAACATGACAAACGAGTTACTATTATGCATTTGACTAATTTAATAATCAAGCACCAATAAAAGTAGTAATGAAATTATTCATCTAAGAAAGTAAAATCTAGAAGAATTAAAAATGAATACTGAGAGATAATTTAAGGACCATCTATTAAATTCTTGCTTTAATGGGTATTATTATTCTTTAGATATTTTAAAAAAATAAAGAATGTAATTTTGTTTTTTTCATAATAAAATAATTTCAGTATAATATTAACCTATAAAAAGAGTTCTCGTAGTATTGATTTTTTTATCTAATAATTACTTTTCACTTGTCTCCGATAAAAACGTGGAAGATGAGTATGACGAATTCATTGTACGCTAAAACAACTTTTTGTAAGGGAGGTACAGTAACTTAAAAGTAGCGATATTTACATTCGGTATTTTATAGAAAAAGGTAAATTTATATTGATCTTTTAAATCATTCCGTGTATTATATGCTGATTTTCTTTTGTTTATAGGTAAATTTATTAATTTAAATTCTATTTTACCTAACAATCAATATGGTACAACAAATAAACATGATATATTTACATTCACGCAAAGCGGCAACGACGATTATTAGTGTTTCGATTAATGGTTGTTATTATTCAAAAAATATTATTTAACTGTTTCAGTAACTATAAATTTTCTGGCAGACCTATGTTAGAAAAATATTATTTGAATGTTTCAATTGCTATGAATGGTTTTTACCGTAATTAGTTTTTATTCATAAAAAAATGAGTTGTTTGTGCATAATAAATTTGTATATTAAGTTATCAAGGATTGTACTTTTCAAATTTCAAAAAGAAAATATGTTTTATAATATAGTTAAGATAAAACTATATAAACCGATGAATAAAAAAAATTATATTATTAGTATTATATAAAGTTTTTTTGCTATATTTAACATATTTATTTTTATAAATAAACAAAGGACAAGAATATTGTTTAATCTTACTTAATCCGGTCCTTTTATGTTTTAACACATAAAAGAGTTATTCTTTTTGAGTCATTACCAACATGTTTAGTATTCCATATTTATTCTTTATATAAAAAAAAATGTTTGGTAAATAAATGAAAATTGAGCAACGTGCCCTATTTTAGATTAATATATATAAAAGAAAAAACCAAAGAAACAAAAAATTACTAGTTAAAATGGTATAACAATAGTACAAGTTTGATCTTATTTAATTTGTAGGTTCAAACCAAAAAAGGTTCATATAGATTGTTGTTATGAAAATGAGTGAGAGGATTAGTCATTTCAGGAAGGATTTGTTGCAACTAATTAGGGTTTGGCTACAAAAGTTGGAATATGTTCCTTCAACTTCATCATATAACTGTCCTAAATTCTGCCAACATTATTAATCAAAACATAATAGCTTGCGTTTGTATTTAAACTGACATATATATATATATATATATATATATATATATATATATATATATATATATATATATATATATATATATATATATATATATATATATATATATATATATATATATATATATGTGTGTGTGTGTGTGTGTGTGTGTGTAATAAATCTATTATTTAATAATCATAATAAATAATTAAATATATAATTATATATGAATATTGATCCACACATAAAAAATAATTTAAAAAGATTGAATAATTAATATATATTTATAAGTAATAAATCTATTATTTAACAATCATAATAAATAATTAACTATATGATTAGTTACTATTTATTAAAAAAGCTAAAAAATAATAAAGAAAAATTTTGTTTATAAAATTGTTTATTTATTGAAAATAATTAATTAATTAATTACACTAATAAGTTAAATGTTATGTGTATCAAACTTAATCGCTTGAAAGGTTTTGAAAAGATGCATCTATTAGTGTTATTATTTAGAAGAGTAAATTACTAAAAGCGTCCATTATTTGGTCAAAATTGTATGTTTGGTCTCTAACTTTTTTTTTTTTGCACTCGGACCGTCCCAAGCTTATTATTTTGTTACGATTTTCGCCCATGATAGATTTGAAAAGACGTTATTGCCCTCATATATATATATTTTATATTTTTAGTTATGTTAAATAGTTATTTCATTATAATAAAAAAAATCATAGGTCAAATCCACCCCCACCCTTCAAGCCTAAATCTCTCAAAGTGAATGTTTTCTTTAAACCCTACTCCCACTTCTGATGGAACCAAATTTCCACCCTAAGAGAACCTCCACAACCCACCGTTGCCTTCTATTGAATGTGAAATTAGCTCCCACTGGGACGATGGCCACCACCATGTGAGATTACCGAACAACTTCCTTCAGTGCATCAGGACGACGACCAACATCGGACCATCATGACGGTGATATTGTAGTTCACAATCTAGTTTCTTCGGCAAAAAGCTCTAGCGAAAGTTGAAGAAGCTGAAGTAGAAGACACAAGTGAAGGAACGGGAAGATGATACGGAGGAGAGTTGATTTACTGGGGCTCCACCTCAAAAATACCTTCACCATATTCCTTTTATCAATGTTGGAGCTCCACCACCAAAACACCTCCGTCACCCACCTGAAAGTCCATCGTCAACCATGTTCATGTGCAAGCAGATGGCATCAACTTTATCTTTACAACCATGGGTTTTTCCCCGGTCTAGATTCTATTATTTTGGTTTTATCCATGAATTTTCACCAATTCAGTTTCTACTCTTTTGCACTGGTATGGCGGCTAGCAAGGGACACTTGGCCTTCACATGGCCAACCTACTCATAATGGTAACATATCTTAGTGCTCGCTATTAGTGCCTGCTGACGACAATCCTTCGCATAATGACCCTCCTTGCCATATTTGTGGCATCCTGAAGAAAATCGACAGCCACCCTCATGAGCGTTGTTGCACTTGCCATAAGTACGACCCCTTTGTCCCCTAGATTGTTACTCAGCAGGCTTGAACCGCTTCGCTGTAGGCTGTGACTGAATGGGAGCCTGCGTCTGCTCCCTCGTCTGAGTCTCAATCTCAATCACTCGCCCCCTCATGGCATTATGAAGCTCGACAAGGGTATTGTATCTCTGGGTAGACACAAACTCCCGAATTTGGGTCTTCAGCATGCTCAAGTATTGAGACATCTAAGCCTGCTCCAATGAAGCATACTTAAGACAGAAAAGAGCCCTCTTAGTAAACATCTTGGTGATCTTCGTCACCATCTGTATCGTTTGTCTCAAAGAAAGATACTCCTGAGCTAACCTCTCTCTCTCTCTCTCTCTCTCTCTCTCTCTCTTTCTCTCCCTTTCTCTTTCTATTTCTCTTTCTTTCTCTTTCCCTCTCTCTCCACCTAGAGAACATACATAGTGCAGAACATCTCATAGAAATGCTCCCAAGTCATTGCATCTTTCTCCACAGGGGAATAGGTACCAGTCGTGATCTGTCACCAATCCTTCACCCCTAACCGAAGAAGGTTCAAGGCGCACTTGACCTTCTGGTCATCCGGACACGAACATGTGAAGAAGCAGCCCTCCACATCAGAAAACCACCTCATTGCCATAATCGGGTCCTTGATCCCATCAAACTCCAGGGGCTTCGTGTTGCTAAAGTCCTGATACTGGAATGATCTTCCCCCTTGAATCCCTGTAGCAGCAACACTCGCGGTAGCTGCAACAACAACAGCCTCAACCACAGCCCACATCGGCCTACCGCTCATCAAACTGATCAATCATAACGGTCTTGATACACCCAATAACCTTGGAGATGGCACCCTGGACATCAGAAACCACCTTAGTAGCGATCAACTCATGTATTTCATCATCTGTAAATCCTGTCCTATCTTGGCCACCAACTCTAGATCCCGATCCTCTCGTGAACACCATACTGAAAATGAATCAAAATACATCAAAATGTCATAATTCATATTATTACCACCATCACATAAAGACTAAACCCTTTGGGTTTGAGACTTCCTTGCTACGCGTACGGGTCCTATGCTTTAAGTAGTATGGGCCCATACTACCTTCCACACCTACCTGTATTTGCCTCATAGGATCATCTCAAACTACCTGGAAACAAACTCAACAATAAGGATACACATACATCCTATACTCACTTTCTCTCGAGTGACTAATCATCCTTCAGCTAGCCTGCTACACATACAATTGCTCATGAAACTTCCACCAATCTTGTAGCGGCTCGTGTATACTCATTCGACATAACGTTAGATTCCATAGACAGTCGAATACTTGATTCTACCCTATGCCCAAATCCAAACAAGGAAAGGGAAATAAGGCTAAATCAAACATTCTCAGGCTATAAAATCTTAGTTATGTACAATTATGATACACACTAAGAAAGTACAGTAATTATGTTAACTTCATCTAGCATACAAAATATTCTCCTAGGTTATCATACATTATAACTCAGGCAATCCTAGCATGAAACTCCTGAAGATCCTTAGCCTATAAACTAGCATGCAGTTCTATCAAAATCCTCATAAGCAAATAATAGTGTAGGTATCTTAGGGTATACTTTCTTGCTTCGGTTGATCGTACACATCTCATCCTTCTTGGTCATCCTTGAAAACAATTTTGAAAACAATTAAAAAAATAATTTTATAAATTATTTTGAAAACTTTTACAGATCCTTATTGAGTATGGGTTCACAAGAATGCTCATCCAATTCTCTCAAACCATGGTTCTGATACCAACTTGTAACGCCCAAAAAATCACAATAAAATATTTCATTTTCAATTTAAAATAAGCTCATTGTTTCCATCAAAACCCAAGTCATAAGAAACCAAGTATCAAATACAAATATCCCAAAATCAATGTATCAATAAATCTCCAAAACATATCACCAAAGGATGTGTACGATAATGCCTTTGCTTTCCCCTGATCACTAGAAGTACCTGAAACATGACACATAAACTATAAGTTAAACCTTAGTGAGATCCCCCAAAATACCATCACACAACATATAACAACATGCATACTGGGTCCACGGTCATCGGACTGGATTACTCTTGAGCCCTCAACATGAGTCTGGCTTGCCCTTTCTGACCCACAACTCATGTCTGGATCACTCCTGATCCTACAACATAAGTCTGACTTGCCTTTCTGGCCCATAACTTATGTTCGTCTTACTCTCAGGTTTGTTGATTCCGCACAAAGCAGTATTGCCTCAGCCCTACCACACTATGTCGACATATGAACACAGATAAACATATCACCAACAAACAGATAATCATGCAGATCTAACAGATCACTACATCATCACAACATCCTATATACCAGGATACATAATCTAGTGGGTTGGCTTTGGTGCGTTCAAACCATAAATACAATAAGGAAAACTCACCTCACAATCTGAACTGATAGTTGAACAAATCACTGCTCCGGATACTTCCTGTACTGATCACCTATACAATAACAGGGACTTAAACTTCAATATACTACTCCAAATACCTGACCTTAAGTCAAACTTGGTAAAACTCAACGGTTAATGGTTAAAGTTAAAGTCAACTTTAGTTGGTCGCCATGTTGTGGCCACTAAATGACAAAGTAGACGAGGCTTAGCCCAGTCGTCATGTCGTGGCAGCCTAGGCTACACCATGGGCACTAGGCTCCCAACAACTTAATAGATTAAGTCATTTTTGTTTGATTTAAAGGCTCCAAAGCTCATATATGGTCCTTTCTAAGGTCCAAGTGGATAAAGTTTCCAGCTTTATCCATTTAGCCCCTTCAAGAGATAGAGATCTCACTTTTAGGTCTAAATAGGGCAAGAAAACATAACTTAGCTTAACCCATTAAGCACTTTCTCTTGAAGACTACTAGATCCCCATTTCCAGAAACATTTCTAGCATCCTATAACAACATAAAAATCCTTACTTTTTGGACATGTATGTCCAATGCATGTCTTGGGCCCTTACTAGGTCAAAATGAGGATTTTTGACCCAAAGATCCATGCATGGAATCAAAACTCACTAATACTTCAGATCCACAACACCATATGGCCTAAATGGCATGTAGATTCATAAAGTTACAAACTTTATGAGATCTCACCACCCAATAATCAAGAACATGAATATTAAGGGACAAAATAGCAAGATCTAGTCATATAAAGCATAATGATTTGATTTTGAGGAGTTATAAGAGTCTAGGAACGAGCTCAAGGTCATTAGGAAGAACTACTTGCTGGAACTTAGTTCCCTCCTTCTTCCTCCTCTTCTTCTTCTTCTTCAATGGATTCAAACGAACACCCAAAACATGGTTCAAACAAAGGAGGAAAAGATTAGGGTTTTCAAAATGTAACACCCAAAGTTTTGAAGGCCAAGAAAGGAAAGAAAACCTTAATGTTAAGGGGTGACTCGGAGAGTCCAAGGAGGAACTCGGCGAGTCAGAGCGGGATCCGGGTCGAGGAGTAAGTGACTGACTCGGCGAGTCGGCCAAGGTGACTCAGCGAGTCTGGTCTGTGCGTGGAAAACCCTAAATTCGAGACTTGGAGCCTATATAAACGTCTTAATCTCCTTCCTAGGGTTCCTTACTGCCTCTTTAGCCCTGGACACCAAACCCTAGCCGCCATAACCCCTACTTGAGCCTTGGAAGGTGCATTAAAGCTTGGAAAAGGAAGAAGGAACTTGGAGGAGCAAGAAGGGGCTATAGATCTGGGATTGTGAGTTCATTCTGAGCACTTGGAGGTAATAAACTAGTTCCTGGACCCTTTTTGCACCTAGATCTATGTGTGGTTGTTGGGGCTCTTTAGCCATAATGATATTATTTTGAGTTAGAAGTCGGATCTTGAGTTGCTACTTCAGATCCAAGTGTGTTATGTACTGGAGAAGCATAAAGTATCAGCCCTTGAGTCGATTTTGAAGCCCCTTGGCCTTAAACCCTAGTTTATGGTGCTTTTTTCCTAGATCTCCATCTCTACACGTAAAGTTTGCAACTTTACGTGGGGAATATACTTGGGAAGGGTAGATCTACAGTTTGGAGTCCATGCATGACTCAAAAGTCCTCTGCATGTATGTAGATCTGAATGAACTCGGCGAGTCCTTTGAGTGGACTCAGCGAGTAACATGAAGATGAGGAGGAACTCGAAGAGTGGGATGAACGGCTCGTCGAGTCGGTTGATGATGGGCATGAACTCGGCGAGTTGGAGGAACAACTCGGCGAGTTGGATGAAGATTGCCTAGCACTCGGCGAGTCTGTTCTTGGACTCGGCGAGTCAGGTCGCGAAGCCCCAAACCCTTTGAGTTGAGACTCGAATCAGTGAGTCGGGTGGAGACTCAGCGAGTTGGTCAGGTCAGCACTCGGTGATCATTGGACTCGGCGAGTCATGGACTGACTCGGCGAGTCATGTCGCGAATAGAAGGACCCTGAGTATGTGAACTCGGCGAGTCAGTAAGTGGAATCGGCGAGTAGGGTTGACCTGGAAAGGTTGACTTTGACCAAGACTTTGTCTTAGACCAGAATTGTCTTGGTTAACTGTCGAGGGTCGGTTATACTAAGTGTTGCATTGATATTGATAGCTCGGGAAGCTAGTAGAGCAGGAGTTCAGTGAGTGGTCGGGCAGCAGCTAGTGGGTTCATCAGCCAGTTCAGCCAGTGCAGGTGAGTTTCCCTTTGTATGAATGGGTCTACGGCCACAACGCCGGCCCATGTAGTTATGAATAGAAGACCCCGGGGTTAGCCCTAGGCACAGTATGCTAGTATGATATTTGGGACGAGGTCCAATGATAAAGGGCGGGTGCCCAAGGAATGGTTTATGTGGTAGTTTATACTTGTTGTCTGTGTGATACTTGTATATGCCTGGTAGGGAGGTGAGTGTGGGCGAGGTCCCGTATCTCACCAATAGCAGAGTGTGGATGGTGTTCCACATCTCAGTAGCAGCAGAGTAGGGGCGAGGCCCAAGTTAGGGAAGGAGTGAGGGTGGGTTGGGCCCGTACCTCACTATCATCAGGAGTATGGACGGGGTTCCATGACTCATCAGTAGCAGGACAAGGGCGGGGCCCAGAGATAGGCGAGGCCTTAGAACAAGAGTCGTTAGTATATGTTTAGCTCACGTGATGTTATGTGATATGTGTATGTGCTATTATATGTTAGTGGGCGGGGCCCTGTGACAGGCGAGGCCTAAGTGAAACAGATATGTATCCGAGCGGGGCTCGAAGCCAGGTGGGGCCTGGGGCGGCGGGGCCGTTGTAGCGGGCGAGGCCCGAGGTAGGGGCGAGGCCCAGGATAGCGGGCGTGGCCCGGTATGTACAGTATGTGGTTATGCATGGTATGTGGTGGGGTGGGGAACTCACTAAGATTCGTGCTTACGGTTTTCAGTTTTGTTTTCAGGTACTTCCGGTAGCGGAGGGAAGAGCTCGGGGTGATCGCATGGCACACACCATAGTTTAGACAGCCTGGGAATGTTTACTCTGATAACGAATATGTATTTTGGAAACTAATACTTTGTTTATGTTTTGAAATGATGAATTTGCTTAACGTAATGTTTTATTAAAAGAAATTTTTAGTCTTGAATTTTGGGACGTTACAAGTTGGTATCAGAGCCTTGGTTTGAGGGATTCGGGCATACTCTCGGGTGTGCCTGAACTCAAACTGAGGGTTCGGATAAAAACTTTTCCAAAGTGAAAAGACAGTTTTGTAAAAGAGAATTTTGACAACGAAAAATAGTTTTAGAAAAGCAAAAAGAATCCAGAAAGAGAAGAATTTTGAAAAGAGAAAAAGGGGTGTGGTGCATGCAATCAGCCGAGCTCAAGTAAGTACCCCAAAATACCCATACAAGTTTATGTTATGATTATCAGTTGATAGAACTGCATGCTAGAATAGGACTAAGGATCTAGGGATGATGCCTTATGTGCCTGTTATTTGTGCTTTTGAGCTGCATGATAGTGCTGATTAGACAGTAGTAGGATAGCCTGTTTAGGTTATGCCTGAGTTTATGAGTTTGTGTTGCATGCTAGTTCAGATTCTTGCTATGTGAATATGATTGCTTGAGTATGTTATGGTTAGATTTTCCCTTGTCTGAATGCTGCTTACTTTGTGCATTGTGGGATTCTGAGCGATGGGAGTTAGCCATTAGGTGGATACAACACGTCACATGTGATCAAGGTTGAATAATCTCAGAGTGTTGGATTTGGTCCTATTGCACAGCTCTTGTCTGAGTCTAACCGTTGTAGGAACGAGTCTTTTACTTGAAGGATTATCTGAGCCTCGTCACATGTGACGGTATCCAGGTGATGGCTAAATGGCATCCCAAGGAGACCTTCAGCAGCTGAGGACTGGTTTGAGTTGAGTCAGAGGTTCCCCTAGGGTAAGCCTAGGATGAGGTAGTGCTAGGAGCAGTATTAGTGGATAAGGGACCTGGTGGAGTCGAAGCAATTCCTGAGGAAAGTACGGATAGATGTGGAAGGTAGTATGGGCCCGTACTACTGAAAGCAGAGGATCTGTACTCGATTCGGGAAAGGCCGAGACAAGACCGGGAACCTGGTAGGGTATGGTTGGTATCGCATCAGTGATGAGTATTCTGATAGTGGTTGTGTTATATGTTTCAGCATGGTGACGTTGCGAGAGAGACCAGCGGGCGGATCAGGCACCGGAGAGGGATCGGGCTCGGGTTCAGGGGCCGAGCAGCTCGAGGAGCGGATGAGAGAGTTGATATCAGCTGAGGTTACGCGCAGTATTCTAGCTCAGACTCCTGTGATCTTTGGCACGGTAAAGGAGGGTATACTGGAGATCTTGGATGAGAGGCTAGGAGCCTTCCGTACCGAGATGATGGCTTTGTTGGGAGCGCGTACCTTGACATTTCGAGAGTTCAGGGCTTGCGGGGCACCAGATTATCATGGGGCTAGGGACCCCATTGCTAGCAGCAGATGGTTGGCTGATGTTGCCAACGCTTTTCGTACGAGCAAATGTCCCGAGGGGGACAAGGTTAGACTCGCCTCCTGTCTTCTGAAGGACAGAGCGAGGGATTGGTGGGAGGAGATCGGTCATGCTTTGGGGGATGATGCCGCGTTGGAATCGATGACTTGGAGCGATTTCTCGGCCAGGTTCGGCGGAGTTTTCGCCGATTATTGAGGTGCAGCAGCTGGCACGAGAGTTTCAGGATTTGACGCAGACTACTGAGACTGTGGCGGAGATCACCGCCAAGTTCAGGGAGAGGGCTCTTCTTGTACCGCAGAATGTCGCGGATAAGGAGATGAAGAAGGCTCGGTACCATGAGATGTTGAGGGATGACATCAGGGAGTTCGTGAGCAGATCCAGCTGTAAGACGCTGGAAGATATGATTTCTCGGACTAGAGAAAGGGAAATTGATTTGGAGCAAATCCGGAAGAGGAAGCCGGATGAGGTTCAAGTAGCTGCGGGTTCGGGCAAAAGGCCCAAGGGATCGGAGTTGAGATCGAGGGATCATCAGGACCGCAGTCGGTGCGGAAAGTGTGGCATGGCGCACGGGGGTGCGTGCAGGAGTGGTAGCGGTGGTGAGTCTGGCTGTTTCAAGTGCGGTCGGACTGGTCATTTCAGCAGGGATTGTACTGTTACCGCCGCGCAGGGATCAGACTTGATATGTTTTCACTGCAACCAGCGGGGCCACAAGAAGGCCCACTGTCCCAGTTTGTTTTCGGCAGGACGGGTGATGGCACCCGCCCCTGCAACTTTGAGGATCACGGATGGCCGTCAGGGCCGGGTAGAGGCACCTGCAGCAGGGAGCAGGGACTTTCAGATGACGACCTTGGAGACACGAGCAACGCCGGACGTTGCAGGTATGCAATTTCCCATTTTCAGTTCTTTTAATTGTGCATGATTTTATTGTTATGGTTCTGCATCATTATCGGTAAAAGTATTTTATTTTGAGTGGTTGATTGTGATCGAGTTATATGCCATCTGCATACCTCGGATATTTGTATGCTAGTTAGGGGATGTGCTCTATTGGAGAAGGTTTCGGAGGATGCAATAATTGTAGCATGCTTGGGAGGGATTTGGTACGTCTTGCTAGTTCGGAGTGGTTAAGTGATTGAGATGGATTGGTTAAATCCCTATCTATGGCGGGCTTGGGTTCCTCAGTAAATGGGTTATGGAATGGTAGCAAAGTTTGGGATCTCTTTTGAGTATTGAGCAGCAAGGGGTAAGCAGGATCGAAGTGGGGGAGAATCCTCCGGGTGTGCCCAGAGAGGAGCACGCAGACCCAGAATGAGTACGTGACCTCCGAGAAGGAAAAGAAGTAGTTCAGCGTTTGATGGTTTGAGGATTCAGGGTTGGGAATTTGAGAAACTCCCCATCAGTTAGTGCGTGTGTTGGTAATGGTTAATGCGTGATTGGGAATTCAAGTTGTGGATCGCCCGAAGGACTTGAGGGAGTCGGAGTGAGGATCTTGAGAGCTGATGGCACATGGTTGCCTTTGTTTTAGCAGTCAGTGGTGGAAGTGTCGTAAGACTACGGGGCAGCCGTAGCATTCACTATCGGTCAGCAATGGATGGTGATGTAAGACTATGGGTAAGTCGTAGCATTCCTTAGTAGTTTCGTTAGCGGAGTTGGGGCGAGGACCTTATCTCCTAGTGATCAGATAGGGATCGGGAATGGGTAGTGGATGAGAATGATAGGGAGTTGCCTATATAGCCCTAGAAAGGTGAGACCTTGGGAGAGGCCGCTCCAGGATATAGTTGGGTGAGACCCGTGGGCGGGGCCCGTATGAGATTAGCAGTGTAGATGAGACCTGGGAGCAGGGTTGCTCAGTAGTATGGTTGGGTGAGACCCGTGGGCGAGGCCCGTGAGTTTAGCAGCACAGGTGGGACCTTAGTGTCAAGTTAGGGGATCGGGGATCCCAGGTTTGTAGCGCCTGAATGGCATGATAGATTGAGCAGTATGGATGGTCTCAGTTCGTCCGAAGTCAGAAGAGGAGCAACAGAATTTCCAGTCAGTGGCAGTGCGAGTATGCAGCGTATGGTGGAATTCAGTTAGTTGATCGTGAGGTGCTCGGCACCAAACCATAGTAGAAAGAAATTCCCAGTGGTTACTGGCGATAATGACCCGTACTGGTAAAAGCGGGGGTGATGGAGTTGGTGGAGGATAGGGCCTTCACAGTGACAGAAGGAATAGTTGGTTATGGGGTTTTGCCTTGGGAAGGCAAGGAATTGTGCAAGGAAAGAAGGGGTGAACCCCTATAGGTTCAGTGCAGTACTCGGTGAGTACCAGGTGGATTATCGGTTGAGTAAGTTGTGTTTCCAGAATGTTCAGGGTCAGGGTTGACCCGAGATGATTATCCGCAAGGTTTGATGCTAGTCAGAATGATCGGGCGGTAGGCCAGCGAAGGAAGGCAGCTAGTGTTGGAAAATTGGTTGGGTATTGCAGGCAGATCGCAAGCGGTGGGCCATAGCAAACTTCGAGGACGAAGTTTAGTTTAAGTGGGGGAGAGTTGTAACACCCAAAGTTTTGAAGGCCAAGAAAGGAAAGAAAACCTTAATGTTAAGGGGCGACTCGGCGAGTCCAAGGAGAAACTCGGCGAGTCAGAGCGGGATCCGGGTCGAGGAGTAAGTGACCGACTCGGCGAGTCGGCCAAGGTGACTCGGCGAGTCTGGTCTGTGCGTGGAAAACCCTAAATTCGAGACTTGGAGCCTATATAAACGTCTTAATCTCCTTCCTAGGGTTCCTTACTGCCTCTTTAGCCCTGGACACCAAACCCTAGCCGCCATATCCCCTATTTGAGCCTTGGAAGGTGCATTAAAGCTTGGAAAAGGAAGAAGGAACTTGGAGGAGCAAGAAGGGGCTATAGATCTGGGATTGTGAGTTCATTCTGAGCACTTGGAGGTAATAAACTAGTTCCTGGACCCTTTTTGCACCTAGATCTATGTGTGGTTGTTGGGGCTCTTTAGCCATAATGATATTATTTTGAGTTAGAAGCCGGATCTGGAGTTGCTACTTCAGATCCAAGTGTGTTATGGACTGGAGAAGCATAAAGTATCAGCCCTTGAGTCGATTTTGAAGCCCCTTGGCCTTAAACCCTAGTTTATGGTGCTTTTTGCCTAGATCTCCATCTCTACACGTAAAGTTTGCAACTTTACGTGGGGAATATGCTTGGGAAGGGTAGATCTACAGTTTGGAGTCCATGCATGACTTAAAAGTCCTCTGCATGTATGTAGATCTGAATGAACTCGAAGATTCCTTTGAGTGGACTCGGCGAGTAGCATGAAGATGAGGAGGAACTCGACGAGTGGGATGAACGGCTCGTCGAGTCGGTTGATGATGGGCATGAACTCGGCGAGTTGGAGGAACAACTCGGCGAGTTGGATGAAGATTGCTTAGCACTCGGCGAGTCTGTTCTTGGACTCGGCGATTCAGGTCGCGAAGCCCCAAACCCTTTGAGTTGAGACTCGAATCAGTGAGTCGGGTGGAGACTTAGCGAGTTGGTCAGGTCAGGACTCGGTGATCATTGGACTCGGCGAGTCATGTCGCGAATAGAAGGACCCTGAGTATGTGAACTCGGCGAGTCAGTAAGTGGAGTCGGTGAGTAGGGTTGACCTGGAAAGGTTAACTTTGATCAAGACTTTGTCTTAGACCAGAATTGTCTTGGTTAACTGTCGAGGGTCGGTTATACTAAGTGTTGCACTGATATTGATAGCTCGGGAAGCTAGTAGAGCAGGAGTTCAGTGAGTGGTCGGGCAGCAGCTAGTGGGTTCATCAGCCAGTTCAGCAAATGCAGGTGAGTTTCCCTTTGTATGAATGGGTCTACGGCCACAACGCCGGCCCATGTAGTTATGAATAGAAGACCCGGGGGTTAGCTCTAGGCACAGTATGCTAGTATGATATTTGGGACGAGGTCCAATGATAAAGGGCGGGTGCCCAAGGAATGGTTTATGTGGTAGTTTATACTTGTTGTCTGTGTGATACTTGTATGTGCCTGGTAGGGAGGTGAGTGTGGGCGAGGTCCCGTATCTCACCAATAGCAGAGTGTGGATGGTGTTCCACATCTCAGTAGCAGCAGAGCAGGGGCGAGGCCCAAGTTAGGGAAGGAGTGAGGGTGGGTTGGGCCCGTACCTCACTATCATCAGGAGTATGGACGGGGTTCCATGACTCATCAGTAGCAGGACAAGGGCGGGGCCCAGAGATAGGCGAGGCCTTAGAACAAGAGCCGTTAGTATATGTTTAGCTCACGTGATGTTATGTGATATGTGTATGTGCTATTATATGTTAGTGGGCGGGGCCATGTGACAGGCGAGGCCTAAGTGAAACAGATCTGTATCCGAGCGGGGCTCGAAGCCAGGCGGGGTTGGGGCGGCGGGGCCGTTGTAGCGGGCGAGGCCCAGGATAGCGGGCGTGGCCCGGTATGTACAGTATGTGGTTATGCATGGTATGTGGTAGGGTGGGGAACTCACTAAGCTTCGTGCTTACGGTTTTCAGTTTTGTTTTCAGGTACTTCCGGTAGCGGAGGGAAGAGCTCGGGATGATCGCATGGCACACACCATAGTTTAGACAGCCTGGGAATGTTTACTCTGATAACGAATATGTATTTTGGAAACTAATACTTTGTTTATGTTTTGAAATGATGAATTTGCTTAACGTAGTGTTTTATTAAAAGAAATTTTTAGTCTTGAATTTTGGGATGTTACACAAAATCTCAAAGGGGCTGATGGAGGTTGAGGGTTAGCAAACCCTAGCCTCCCCATTCCTTTAAATAAGGAGCAAACCCAAAAATAGGGTTTTCCATCTTCCAGCTGCCATGCCATGGCCATATACTGCCACACTGTGGCGGCCTTTAATGAACCCGCATTTTCTCAAAGCGCCATGTCGTGGCACCTATCCCATGTCGTGGCAACCTTGACATGCTTAAAAAGTTTTGAAAAATGAATTACCTCAGGACTGGATGTTACATATTCCCAACAAAAGCACCGCTAAACAAGATAATTAATAAAGCCTTATGAATAACAGTATACAAACCTCCCATGGCGAGGATAAAAAGGAACGACGACATATGATCTCCTTGATAGAGACAATGACAAATCTCAAACTCGTTGGTGGGAGCAACATTAACAAAGACATAAGCGTGGGCAATCAAAAGACAACCCTGAGTCTATTTCTTCCATTTACAACTAAACCCCATTTCATACATAACAATATCTAAAAATTCCCACCATAAAGAATCAAAGCTTTCTCAAAGTCGACTTTAAAAACTAACAAGCTCTGGTTCCGTTTACGATACCACTCCATCACTACATTCAGAACCAACGGACCACCAAAAATATTCATGCCTTTTAAAAAAGTAGATTGCTTAAAACTAACACATTCTTCAATAACGAAACTTGGATGATTAGCTAACAGTTTACCTAAATCTTTATATTAGCACACTATAAGACTAATCAGTTTAAAATCTAAGACCAACTTCAGTGAAGAAACCTTTTGAACCAACATGATGAAAGAAGGGTCACAACCTTTGGGGAAATGATCATAAGCAAAGAAATCTTCAACAAAACCCACAACATCCACCTCAATAGTCGACCATACCGCTTTAAAAAAGGAAAAGGAAAAGCCATCAGGACCCGATGCACAGTCACTACAACAATCCTCAATCGCGCATTCAATTTCATCACGAGAAAACTAAACCTCCATACTAGCAAGTTGCAAATTAGACAAAGGATTAGGCATCGTAGCCCCACACCAAACCCAAGAACCCACCAGAGGAGAAAAACATTGCCTAAAATGCTCATAAATTTAAGCTTTTATCAAATCATGTTCTTCTATCTAGATACCATCTTTCATGATACCTTTAATCACCATTTTCCTTCTTTTCTTCTTTAAAATACCATGTAAAAAGTTGGTGTTTCCATCCCCTTCTATAGCTCATTTGACTTTAGCTTGTTGAGTTAAATCTTTGACCTCAAAATTATTAATGATGATTCATTCCTTTTCAACAAGTCATCAGTAGAAGCAACACCTTGATCAACTAAAACATCAATAGAAGTAATAATAGCAATACGATTCTCTTTTTCCGAATTACATGTTGCTCACATCGATGAATTCCAATTCCGAGTAACCGACTTCAAATGTTGGAGTTTCTTTTTTAAAAGAAACCAAACCATTAACATCATCAACACTGTTATTTTTCCAAGTATGAATCACAAGTTGTTGAAAATCTTCCCTATCTAACCAATAATTAAACAACCGAAAGGGAGTAAGACCAAAATCTATAACTTTTTTCTTTAAGCAGGATAGGTTTATTTATCAAGAATAACAACAGAAACCCCAATAAAGTGATCAAGAACACTTTCAAAGACCAAGAATCTATCTAACTTACTAATTTCTGAAGCCCACCGATTTGTCCACATAAATGAATAACTACCTAAATCAATCTCAGTCAAATCTGCATCAATAATGAAACCATTAAAAACGTCTACCTATCGTTGATGAAAAACCAAACCAAAACTTTCACTGACCTCGCGAACCTCATTAAATTCTCGTGTAACCACCACCATCGACTTCCACCTAGTGATTATCACCAACAATTTAGACCACAAAATGCTTTTATCCAACAAATATTGAGGAGCATAAACGGAAATGAACAGCACGTGAGTATTAGTAGGTAACCAAACTCGTTCAATAGTAACAAAATTATCTTCACAAAGAAATTTGAATTTTTGGAAAACTATAGTGCTTCATATACAGAGAATGCCTCTGAAAAACCTCTAGTGGAACTACACGCGAAATAAAAAAAAGTACCCCATAATTGATGAATCGACCATACGTGAATATACATAACTTTAGTCTCCTGAATAGCAATAAAATTAACCCAATGTACATTACACAAATACATAATCCAACTCCTCTTATGTAAATCTCCACAACCTTGAACATTTGTAGACAAAACATTCATTGATAAAAAAATTGCTCGCCATTTACAACAATAATGTTCTCAAGATTTTTTTTCACAACCCAACATGTCCCAACCAAGAGCATTTCCAGCAGCAATACTAGCTTCTAACCGCTCGATCATAGAAAAACTAGATTGATATTTACCAATGTCATCAGAATTATTTTCGTCTTCCTCCAAATTTGAATCATCAACATATCAACACTACCACTAGAAACTTAAATTTTAACCAAAAGAGAAGCTCTGACAGCCTCACCTGTCACAGCGACATCACCTTCACTGGAAGCATGTTCCAGGATAGTAGTCCCATCAAAACAACATCTGTTTTATGAGTTTTAACTTCAGGTGGTATAAAACTAGGTGGAAACTATTGGATTTAGTGTCTAAGCCCATAACTATAACTAGGATGTACTTGACCCGATTGTAGAATGGTCCTTTTTGGGTTGCTTTCACCATTGCAATTTGATAGGATGGATTTTGAGAATAAGGTTATTTATGGTTTATTATTATATTACAAGTATAATATATTAATATGAAATCATATTATTTAATTTGTATTGATCAAGAATTAATTTGGAATTAATTTTGTGGTTAAAAGAGACTAATTAAATATATGGGGATTGATTATGTAAATCAATGATTCTTGTAATGTGGGCCATTGTTCCATGATTATGTAGATGGTATAAACTAATCCATGGCTAGTCCATGGAGGTTAAATCCATGGAGCATGAGAATGTGGAAAGTCATGGGCCATTAGGTTTTACAAAGTGTAACCCTAGCATGAGCAACACTATAAATAAGCCCCTCCTAGAACCAAAATCGGTTGCCGCTTACTTTCCAATAGGGTGAAGTTGATTTTGTGCTAGTAACCTATTTTCTCAAGCTTTCTCTTGCATATTGATGTTTGTGAACCAAAAGAGGCATCACACTTGGGGTGCTCAAGCTTCAAAGACCAAGAACTACAAGTCCTTCATAAAGGTATGTCACGTAACTAGTTGTATCATTTAATTGTTCAAATGTATGCTAGTTAGGACAATGCTTTGGAACATTGTAAATATGCATGTATAATTAGAAAAAAAACATAGATCCAAAGCATTTAAGGTTGCATGTGCACCATAGGAGTGTTATAGTGCTCAAAACCCAACAGTGGTATAGAGACTAGGATTGTTTTCTATTATATTTGATGCTTGCTAATTTTTCAAAGCTGAAAAAGTCAATTTTCGTCCTTCTTACTGATGAACCCGCTGAGTCCACTGCCTGACTCAACGATTCCACCCAGTAAGGGACCAACTCGACGAGCCCAGTTCATGTGCTCGTCAAGTTGGTGCTCCTGTGTGCAGAATTTCGAGTTTTTGGCCAGAATTGGATTAGGATCATTAACCAAAATTGGTTTTTGAACCATGAAATCTGTTTTTTGATATGGTAATGATCATACTTATCCAATTAAAATATAATTGTCACAATTTCAAGATTAGTATTAGTTTATATGATTAGGCTTATTTCTTGAAGATTGTTGATATGGATTATCTTGTTCTTATGAGTTTAACTATATTATGGATGAATTATTTGATTATTGTGTTAATTAAACTCATAAGTTATGGAAATGAAAGGACAATTGTCAAATATTAAGATAATAGGTTAATTACTTGTATTATTTGATATGAATTACCTTGCTATATGAGTTATATTAGATCAATAGAATATTATATGGTAATTTTTTTCCTTGTTAGAATTCATCTAGATGTTTTAATGAGTTCCATAACTTGTCCTCAAGTTATGGAACATGAAAAATCTTATCATAAATGTTTTTTATGAACTCCATAACTTGTCCTCAAGTTATGGAAAATATAGAGTCTTTTCATAAAACCCAACATTAACTCATAAGTTATGAAATTGAAGAGTTTTGACAAGTTTCAAAACTTGCCATCAAATTTGGAATTTGTAAAGTCTCATTATTGAAACTTTAATTCCAAACCCTAGAGTTCTAAAAGTTAAAATTCAACCCTTATACTTTATAATATTATAAGTTTAATATATATATATATATATATATATATATATATATATATATATATATGTATGTATGTATGTATGTATAAGACAAGTCAGTCTTACCGTTAGTAGGCCTCATTCATGAAGCTGGTCTATAAGGGGGGTATAAGGTTGCTGCCTATAAAATAGTGGTTTAATGGGTGTCCACTCTTACCCACTGCTTCCTTGACTGGTGGAGGGTCGTTAGCCAAACGGGTAGGATAGAAAATTAATTCTCCCTCATTAAAAGTATAACGATAAAAATAAAGTAACTTAACTTTTATTAAATTCACAATCTTAGTTACTTTAGGTAAAATGTGAAAAAGGTGTTAATCCATGAAATTACACTTTGCACCTTGTAAGTCGATAGTGGAGCGTGTGTGGTTAACCGACACACTAATTTAGGATTGACAATATGTGGCAAAGGGTAACTTGATGGTAATCATAGATCAATGGAGCGTGTGTGGTTAACCGGCACATTGATTAGGTGATCTGTAACATTGGGTGTACCAAGCTAGTTTGCATGGTTATTCTCACTTTGTTTGTGATCCTCGACATCACAGTCACAAACTTGAAGGGCACAATTGATATTTAAATATGCCATTAAAAAGTTCAATGAATCTCAAAGGATCTAGGAATTTCAATCCAATTAAAACTTAATAATCTATTTTGTTTTTCATGGTGGAAATTGGTAAATCGTCATTTACCTACCTTCAAATATTTTACAATTGGATTACGACATCCCTCTTCGCAATTGTAAAATGTTGTGTTGGGTCCTAGCCTTAATACTTCGTTTTGGGTGTTATATTATGGACTTAAATCAACAAACTTTAATTCCTCCCTTTATAGATGGATAGGTTAGACAACTATGGTCTTCCCAAATCTGTTGAAAAAGGCTTTCCACATGAAGATAATATTCCACAATATCATACTTCACTTCCTCCACTTCCTTCGATTATTCTCCCTAACCCATAAGCTCAAAGACTTGAAAAGTTCAAGGTCACTCGATCCCTACTAGCAATGAAACATCAAGATGGAAAGTCTATATGTGCTCATGTCTTGGACATGAAGCTGCATATTGACAGACTGGGAATGTTGGGTGTCGTGTTCCCGAGGAAGTTGGCTATTGACTTGGTTCTTCAGTCACTTCCCAAATGATATAGTGAGCTCGTTAAAGACTACTATGTGACAGATCACGACATGAACCTTATTGATCTTGCCTATTTGCTAATTGTTGTTGAATCAACAATGATTTGGTGCAATGATCAAGCAAACATGATTGGAAGATCTACTTCCTAAGCTACCATGAATATACGCAATGACATCGATAGTCCAGAAATGATTCCTTCTCCTAAAGGAAAGGAATTGGCCATGGTCAAAAGCTTTGATCAACAGAGAAAGGCCGATTCTGGGATTGTCTCATGTGCAATGCAAAAGAAGCCAATTGTTTCTACTGCCATTTGAAGGAACATTAGAAGCGAAGCTGCCAAGACTACCTGAAAGATCTAAGAGAAGGTAGAATCAAAAAGGTTTGACTCTGCTTCTGGTAAGTCCTCTATCTAACTCTATTAAGTTCCTATTGGTAGATTCTTAATGCATGATGTGATAAGATTACATTTTGATGTTTTGTAGGATCAAAGGAAGCTTAAAGGAAAGGCATGCTGAGTCTGATCGCGAAGAGATGGATTTCGATCGCATGGTTCGATGATCGGATTTTTGAGCTGCTGCTTAAGAGTTATGATAGATTGCTTAAAAATTTGTAATAACATAGTTTTCATTTGTAATTGCATTGTAAGGAAAAGTTTTTGTGCACATTTTTTATAAATAAAGAAAAATTTTGATTTTATCTTATTTTATATTTCCTTGTAATGGCATATGTGAAAATTGATGTTTGTATTTTTTGCAATATGGACTTGGTTCTTTCGTCTGTGACAGTGTCAAATTTACCAAATAAGGAAAAATTCTCATCACCCAAGTTTCATTTGGAAAGAAACTTGGATCATTCAACTTGTATTGTATGATGAATGAGAACCTTCGTCTTTGGGAAATTAAGACTAATTCCTTGTTCACATGTATATGTGAGTCAAGTGAAGGACTAGGGGATCGGGTACACTTGGTTGTGCGTTGGTTAAGTTCATCACAAAGAACGATGCGACTATTTGTCATGATTTACTAAAGTTAGTAAATATGGTTATGCTTACAAGATTACGTATAATTATGAGTCATTGAAAAGTCTCAATGTATAGCAGAACGAATAAGAAGAATCAAAGTCGGAAGAAAGATAAAAGTTTCTCCAATCTGAAAAGATGCGAGAGTACTTGAATGTCGTGTTTTATGATCATTTTAATGATTATGAAAACCATATCACAATTTGATCTTCTAAGGACACCTTAGTGCATTTGTTTAGCTAAGAAGAGGAATCAAGAATTATTGAAATGGTTAAACCAATTAAGATGAATCATACTTCGTTCCAAAAAATCAAATCTTAGAGTCATCCTCCAAGATTGTATATTGAGTGACATATCAACAAATGTAAAGTAAAATGTTTTCTACTCTTGTACATTTGAAATCGGTAAGTTGTAATGTTTTAGATAAAACAAAGATCAACTAAGACCGATTGTTAAAAGTGTTTGTGTTGATAAGAAATCGCACTAACTCTTTAATATTTGTTTGTCAAGCAATGTTTCTTGACAGAGAGAAACTTATACGTCAAGAGGTCAGTGGGAGTCTTAAAGATCTTGAAAAGTTTTAAGAACTAATCAAGAGTCAAACCTATTGTTAATCACTAGCACACGAATTGAGGTTTGTAACCTATCGTGTTTGACATATTCTTATTTTTGTGCCTATTCGGTTGACTATGCATGTGAGTTCTATGAGTTATCAATTTTTTGCATTACAACCTGGAAGCAATGGTAAGCCCTTGTGCTGCCAGGTGGCAAGGAATTAAGATTAGATAAGTTCGTTCCATATGAGTTTGGATTTGTCACTAACCTTGTCTTAAGATTATGGTTATGACAAATTCACATGGATAGGAACACATACACCATAAAAATCTAAGTTTCATAAGGTTTCTCTCCAATTCATGAAAATGACTGTGAGGAAACGCTTTCAATAAGTAGATTTTAAAGAGTTAGCAATTGTGATATTTTCATTCTCAAATTCGATTATGACTATCGCATCCCTCTTCATAGATCGAATTGTAATAAATGGCAAAAGGTCTAAACATTTGAGACTTATTGTTGTAATTTCTAAAATTGTTTAAACACACATATGAGCTTTCTAATAAAAAGTGTGTGAGCTTAGATAAAGGCTTATCGAAGTATCTCGTGTCAGAAATCTGAACTTTGGTAAGAAAGTCAATAAAGTATTGATTTCTAGAAGTCCAACTGATTTCTGGATCTATGTCACAACTAGTGGGAGCATAAATGTTATGCAAGTAACAAAAATAATTGTTATGCTAGTGGGAGCATAATTATTATGGTAAGTGTTGCAAGTTAGCAATGTTAATTATAGAAAACAAAGTTTTCAATTCGCAAAGTTGTAGGGTTGAAAAGTTGTTTTGCTATAATTAAGGGAGAGGAACTTATACTTCATTTCAATTCTAAAAGTTTAGATTTAGATTTTAATCAAATCTAGTCAAGGATTTATATGAATACCATGTTGAAATGCTTCAACATTGGAAATTCTATATATGGAAATATTATAACAAAAGACTGGTCAAGTATCATGTCTTTATGTAAGTCATTATGAATCATATCTCATATGCTTCGGGTATAGGATCGATTGCATATGATATTTAGATATAATATTCATGTGTCCTAATTTTCCAAATGCCTAGGGCTTTAAAAGGGAAAAGGATTAGAAGTGAATATGACTAAAGTTATTAAACAACTGCTAAGAACAATCCAAGGTTCGCCAAAGATTGGTTGCTTATGGATAGTTGGAAGTATAATAATGGATGGACCATATTGACATTATTATGAATAGATAGGGTTCTATTAACAATGAGTTGTCATATGGAAAATATGGAAATGTTTCCATAATGGGATTTGGATATCAAGAATCTATGAGAAAGTTAGAAATTTTTTGCAAGAAGGATGTTCAAAGGATTGTGCTTTGAATATGAGACTTCGGATCTATGGAATTGTCTTGTAACAATATCCAATGGAAAGTTTTGTAATGGACAAAGTCTCTGTGACTCGTGTACATAGTCATTACAAAAAGGATCGCTGCATATAAGTTTAGAATCTAACAAATTACAGTAAGTGGCAAGAACTTGGTATTCATACACTTACGATAAGGATTTGGAATTGTGAAATGAGTATCGTTGGAAATGTTTACAATTGATCTATTTCAAAAAGTAAGGACCGTAGGTAAACATAGTGTGCATGCTTGGAGCATGGGATAACTATTGTTTTAATTCTAGTATTAGTTGATAAATCGAAACAATATACAATGAATAATGTGTAATCAATATGGTGATTAAATAAAAGGTGTTTTATTTACACTCAAAAGTTTTGGGGCCATTTAGGATTAGTATTATCCTTGTGTTTCACTTTGCATGTTTTCACTTCCTGAATAATAAGATTATTCAAACTATCCACAGTCGATCATACTTTAGAAGTAGGTATGAAGAAAGACTGTCATGAGTTGGCTTGTAAGATTGTCTAAGGTGTTAGTGAAGGATTTTGAGCATTCTAACACTCCTATGGTGTACATGCAACCGTAGAAACCTTGGATTTTGAGCATTCTAACACTCCTGAAAAGTACATTTTGAAACGTTGGCGTAGGGATGTTATTCCAACCGAATTACTAAAAAGATGCTTCACTGATTCTTTTGATGATTCGAATTCTGACAGGACTGCCATTGATATTTTTTCAACTGTTGACCATTGTGTGTCTTTTTTGAGTCATGATGCAGCTAAGTTAAAGTTATACCTTGACGGGCAGAATAAGTTGAAAAAAATCCATAGACGATTGTCCAAATCATGAAAGACCGAACAGAGTAGAACATTCCAACAAGCTTCTAGGCGTGGTAGTTCCTGATGTAGTACTTGATGATAGCGACATTCAGAATCCTTCAAATATCCGTAACAAAGGATCCGTCAATCGTGGGAAAAGATTAAAATCTAGAAAATAGATGCTTGAGAAAGAAAACTCGAAACCTAAGAGAATGTGTGCTACATGTGAACACATGGTTCATCATGACAAAAGAAATTGTCCTTTAAAGAACGCCCATAATTAGTTTTTTGTATGTTAATTTAATGGTTTTACTAAAATTACATTTCAATTTAATTTGTTCTGTTCACATTCAATGTTATCTCTTATGTCCTTTAATAAAGTATTTACCTTGATTGTTCGTTAACAATCACAATTTTTGTTACTTATGATGCCATTGTCAATTAATCTCACAATTTTTCTGATTTTTTTCTTTAAGAATAATTATATAACTAAATACAAATATTAGTTCCATCAAAACTATACATTGATTCTTTTCATTACTTATAGCAGGTTATACAATAAATCATTTAATACATTCACCCCATCCACATTAACTTAAACAAAAAAACTCAATGACTACAACATAGTAACTTATGTTAATCATACAACTTTTTTCATTCATTTTAGTAATGATTTTCATTTTAATAGAACTTTTTATTGCTTTTTACAGTATATTAACAATATGTATAATTTATTATGAGATCATATACTATCATTTATATACAAGTATTCGGTATACCGTATCTCAAACACATATTTCATTTAAAAAAGACTACATATTTAATAAAAAAAATTCATTCCAACATAATTTTGTCTTGCTTTTTAATGAATACTACATTTATATACACATATTTCATTTCAAAAAGAATACATTTTAACGAAAAATACATTTGTCAGCAACATCCCATTAAGAGATAATAACAAACTATAACATAGTCTAATAGAATACTAAGAACTAACGTATTCTAACAGAATCTTAAATCTATCAAAAAATAATCCAATATCACAACAATATCTAACCATATAATTAAAAAAAATACATCAACACATCCATTATTTAGTATAACTATGAATTATATCAAAAACAACTAAATAATTTAATACTAATTTTTTTTAGAAACAACCAATCAAGACTTGGTATTAATCAATAACTCATTATACCAGAATTTTCTGTTAACTATACACCACATCATCATTCCAGAAAATAAATAATGCATCAACACAATCATTAGATCAAAACATATATTCCATTAGAAGATATAGGTTGAATTCTTGCTAACAATGATTCAAAACGTCTAAAAGACAAAGTATTTTTCCAAAATGCTAACATAAACCAACTTTATGTTTAAACAACCGAAAAGAAAAAGTTCAAATACTTTCATGTCAATATGTATCTTCAAAAAACCAAACTACCACTTCAAATGCTTATCGACGACCCTTTTCTTTTCTTTTTTCTTCCTATTTTCACCTAACTCTTGAAGAAGCATAGTTTGTTCCAAAATATCAAGCTTACGAAATGCTTCAAAATCTTTAACTACCATACTCTTATACTTGTTGAAGTTAGCTGTCAACATTCTTGCAATGTATTTCGTTCTTAATTTACCTATAGCACTCACATCACTAGGCATTTTACCTATAAGACCTCACTCCCAATGCCCTTCATTTTCCCCCATGTAACTTTTCATATGACTCATAAGGTAGACTCCACAATCTGTTACAGGCTTTTCTACTTGCCAAGATATGTTCATCACACGACCCTCCTTAAAACTTAATGCTTTTACCATTGGACGATGTTGTGATGTTAAGTAGTTGCAAAATAGTTTTTTCTATCAATCAATACAACAACTACATCAAAAACAGTATTATAACAAACTTTAGAATGAAACCTATTTTTCATTATTATATTGATAATCTTACCACCAAATGTGGTATCATGCCATATTTCCTATCCAAAGTTCGTGTTTGCTTCACACATGATCTAATATGTAGTAGAAATTTGATCTCAGATCAAAGATTAGTAAGTAATACTTCGCATCATCGAATATTGGGAAGAATACCTTGTATACATTAAAAAAACAAAGTTAATTTTATAATAATTGATGCAACAATTAATACATTTACTCATTATACTTACAAGCGCAACATCTCTGAAACTTGGTTTGACATCAAATTTCATAATGTGGATTCGCAATAGAGTAGCAAAAAGCCTACATTTCAGATCTTCTGTCTTTAATTCATTCAACATCTCTTCTATTTGTAAAAAACCACGTCACCATCAAGATTAATTCTAAAAAAATAAAATGGAAGTTAAAATTAATTTAAAGAATAATTCATACCACAATAGTTTTATCGAAGAAAAATCTTGAAAGCGATGATTCATCCTTATAGTTCTCCATTTTATTTAAAAACCCAACTCAACAATCAATTACTTTTGAATGTATAAACATTCCTCCATTAAATTGATATGCAAAACCTTAGTGTAACACTTGACCTGTTCCAATGTCCCAAATCTTATCCCTGTAACAAAAATTATATTTAAAAGCAATTTATATATATTTACATTGGTATTTAAAAAAAATACCAAACGAATCACATATACTTACCCATCATCTCTATTAGATGCAAAAATTGTATTAATATTCCAATTTCATCCTTACTCAATTTATCCCCAACCTTAATAATTCTTTCAATGTAGGGGGGATGAAATAGCTTTGCCTTTTTAGGGATACGTTTTTCCCTTTTTTCATTATCATCATCTTCTGCAGCATTATCAACAGCTTCTCCTAGATTTCTTCCAACCACATTATCCCCATTGAATCATGACATTAACTTTTTCCTTCTATATACCTGTAACTCTGTCTCTTCCAACGACTTAACCCTGGAAGTACATGAAACTGACTCATTGTTAAGGAATTGGTATCAACAGGTGTACTATAATTGACATCTTCATGTGCATTAACTTCATTAATTGTCAATCCACTAACAGGTGAACTATTTCCTTCAACATCATCACCTATATCATTCAGATTTAACTCATTATACCCCTACGGCTCATTCAAGTTTTCGTTGTTTTCCCCTTCATGCACTTCAATAAAAAGCTCATTCATCTTTTCCATCCATTCCTTCGGCACCACACTATCAGGGAATTTTTCCAAACCATCCTTCAATACAACTTCCATAGTATGTTTTTCTGTTACAATTAACCCATAACTATGCTCTAAGACAACAACATACGTCAGCAACACACATAATTAATTATTAATTACATTACAAGGATATTTCAACAACTTTTATATGAGAAATATATAGTCCATTAAATATTCTTCCAGAATATTGAATTTATATTCTAACAGAATATTCATTAAAGTATTAATTACAATATCTATAAATTAGCAAAGTATGAAAAAAAAAATTATACTATTACATCCTCATCTCCAAAATCCCTCTTAAAACTGACCAATTGTTCCTCTTCCCCTCCTGCTTCATCCTTCATATCTACATCCTCATGGTCATCTGGAAATTGCCTCCCGAACCCTCCCAAATTGATCTACAAGCGTTAGATCTCTAATAAATTAGCACCAATAAAATGCCCACTAAAAGGAAACCTTTTATCTTGCTTTATAGCATATTTCATGTTATACACATTCACCAACTACAAAAAAAACAATAAGTTAATCAATACACCAATAATAATTATTACGAAATCTATATTTTCGTATAACACCATTTCACACTTACTATCAGGAGTGTAATAGGACCACTGTAGTAGCTTGATTTGTCATCCCTTTTCCATAGTTTCTTCCTTGATCCCAAATAGTCAAGCATATATTTACATCAGTTTAACTTTGAAAAGTCATCTACCAACACCAAATTCCTTACCACTTTGATTTGATTCATTCCCATCAACATTGATTCTATGAAGTTGTTAATGAAAAGGGTCAGAAAATTAATCCTAAACATCAAACTATCTTCTGTTGTAGCATGAATCCTTCTTAAATACTCTTCACCATTGAACTTATTACCAGTATATTGTCATTTCCATTCTTCCAGAATTTGATTCCCCTTATCACACAAGGGCAACTCATTGATGTCTTCTCCACCAATTGGCAACCCCATCATATCATGCACTGTTTCTTCTGTGATCTCAATAACAGAGATTTGTAAGACAAGTCTTCTACTATCTGGATCATAAACATCTAAAAGATAGTAGCTTCGTTGTCCTGGATAACTTGTTATATTCACTTGCAGAATTGATCCAAAACTTGTTCTGAAGATTGCTTGTTTTTGTTCCGGTGACATCCCCTTAATAGCTGCAGTGATATTATCACATTTCATTCTTGTTGGAAGGTTTCTTAAACCAGGTGGATACTCTGTACTTGTTTTTCTAACCTTATCGTCTTGTTCCTCCTTCACAGATTCTTTAATTCCCTTATTCTTTAAATTATTTACAATTGGAACTTTCTCATTTTTTCTCTTTGACCTTATCTCTTTTTCCATGAGAAGTACATTTAAAGGTTTACGAGTTTTCTTTTCTGGAACTGATTTATCAAAATATTTCTCTGACCTTATTTCTCGTTTCACGTTTTGTTCTTGTTCTTGTACTTGTCCGACTATAAAACAGACTACATAATAGAATGTCTAGTATAATATATTCAATGTATGACTAAAACACAATATGTTAACTAATGTTTTAAAATAAAAGATATTATTTTTATTCCAATAGAATAAAATTATAATACAATAAAATAAACATACTATACACATAGTTGCAATTGTAACAGAATTAAAAGATACTAACAGAATAAACATACTATACACATAGTTGCAATTCTAACAGAATTAAAAGATACTGCCAGAATATAAAACATGTCACTTTGATACCTAATCCACTAACCATTGAAATAGTTGCATTCTACCAACATATCCTACATATAAAATCTTTCATTCTACAAGAATTTTAAATGTTTCAATTTAATTTATTATTCTAACAGAATAAAAATATACTAACATAAAGTAAACATACTACACACATAGTTGCAATTCTAACAGAATTAAAAACATACTAACATAAAATGAACATGCATATACAATGTTCAATTCTACTAGAATATTATACATGTCAATTTTAGACATAAGCCACTATCCATGGAAATACTCAGACCCATATACATAGTTGCATTCTACCAGAATATCATACATATCAACGTATAAAGTCTATCATTCTATAATAATTGTAAATGTTTCACTTTAATTCATTAATCATATAGAGATTTTGATACAAACAGAATATCAAATCATTATACCCTGCTACATAACTCATTATTTACAGAAATTTTCATAATAATCTTAGCGCATACATCAACAAAATTTATTCTAACAGAATATATAACATTTTACTTTTGCATGCATCAAACTGTAACAACGTAATTTTCAAAGCAAAAGTTTCATTTTTCAACAACCAAATTCATATAAAAATATTCTCAAAAGTATCCAACAATAATTATCAAATCATAGAATATCCCAAGATCACCAAATCAAATCCTCTCTTTAGTGTGTACGGGTCACGCTGGCGACTTTCCACGGTCCTCGCTAGCACCTGAAACACATAACACAATGTTGGGCTGAAGACTTGTTTGAAGATTGCGTCATTTGGGCTCGGCTGTTAGTCCATTATTTTTGTACTCCGATTTTGGGCCTGTCCATACCGTGAGCTTGCTAGGTTACTATATAAGTATATGCTTGCATGCATATTAGGTTAATGATTTAACGATTAATCTAGACGATTACGATAGCATTCCAGATTTCTTTATCGTTTTTGTAAATCTCCAATCCTCTACAGTTGATGTTCTTGATCGAGCTCTTCTGAGGGTTTATTTTATAATCATTCGAATTGTTTGATTCATCGTTGAGTTGTTCTTTATTTCGCATTCGTTCTTACTGTTTAATTATTTATTCACCTGTTTAAGATCTAATCGATCTTCAAGATTAAGTTTAAATCTCATCAATTGGTATCAGAGCAGGAGGCTGTGTAATCGATACACATCTTTTCTGTGAAAAGGTTTTAATTAGGGTTTTTCCGCAATTACTAATATTTATTGAGCCGTCATCTCATTATTGACGTATCTTGATATTTATTGTTTTGCCCTAATCTGAGTTATTACAAGTCTGATCTTTTAACAGGTTTTTTCGATCATAATGGACGAATCGCAATCAAATCCTATCAATATTTCCAACAGCATCGGTTCGACGACGAAGATTCCAATCCTATATACCCATGATTATGAAGTCTGGGCGCATCACTTCGAAGACTATGTTATAGGATCTGAGGATAATGGATACCTCATATGGGAATCAATCGTCAATGGACCTTTTTCTCATTCTGCAACGTCAAGAATTGTTAAAACCCAAAAGGAGTATAACGATCTGCTGAAGGATGTCAAAGATATTGCACAAGATGAAAAGGATAAATTCCAGTGTAATATCAAGGCGTTAAGATTGATAAGATTCGCTCTTCAGTCCGACACCTTCAGGTTGGTCAGCTCATGCACGACGGCAAAGGAAGTTTGGGATAGACTTCACGAACTGTACTCTACAGACGAGGATCTTGAACATTCTATCCAAACCTTGCTCTTATCTGAGTTTGGAGAATTCAGGCAAGGAGCCGAAGAAACCGTGACCCAGACGTTCGATCGCTTCAATCATCTTCTCAGCAAGATGATCAAACATGATATCGAAAGGAAGCTTATCGAGCAGAAGGTTACGTTCTTAAATGGTCTAAGGTCAGAATGGAGAGCAGTGGTGTCAACAGTCAAAGCCCATGAGCAGTTTAAATCATATTCTTTGGCGAAACTGGTGGGTATTCTCAAGTCTCAGGAGAAGATTGTGCTGCAGGAAAAGAACGTTGTTTCAAGCCTAGGTTCTCTGGCCCACCTGTCAAAAAGTAAAGCTGTGATGGAGGATGAAGACTTCAACTTGGAGGAGTATGACCTCACATCTGAGGATTATGCTATGATGGTGTCTAACCCCAAGAGGTTCATAAAGAAGAGATTCCCCAGCAACAAAAACCGAAACTGGCAGGGGAGTTACAGTTCAGAAAAGGTTAATAGTGAACCGAAGGTTGAAGAGCCCAAGAAGGAACCGAAAGCAGATGCTGATTCAGGAGTAAGCTGTTACTACTGTGGAGGGGAAAATCACTATGCTAAGGATTGTGGTATCAAAAAGATGGCTGAAAAAGATGAGGAAAAGGATGAGGAAGCTTTGCTACAGAAAAAGCTTGATGAGATGAGGAAGAAGAAATCTACCGCTAACCCTTCCATGAATGCTCTTATTGTGCAGGGTTCGGTTGCTGATGACGAGTTCGGTGGAGTTGAAGTTTGGTCAACCGACTCAGAAGATGATGAAGTGAGGAAGCCTTCGCATGGAAAGGCTTGTGTGGCGAAGGAGGAAAGTAGTGGAGGACGGTGCTTGATGGTGTCCGATGTATCTCAGATGAGGGGATACAACACTGATGGAGGAAGCGATGAACCGAAGGAGCAGCAGGATATGTGCTTTGCGGCCAAACCGCTCAGCGTGCAGTTCAACGAGCTCGATGAACTGATCAAGAAGGTACAATCAGTTTTTGTTTCATTCAAAGTACCACAATCCTCATATGAGAAAGAACTAAAAAATGTTAATACAAGAATTTCTCATCTAGATGGTAGTTTAACTCAAACTCGAGTCACCAATTCTAACCTAACTGATCAATTAAGCAGGGTGTCGTCGAAGAGTGAGGAGCGGCGCATGTGGATCGAGTTGAAGGAGTCTGAATTAGTTAAAATAAAAGACGAAAACATTTATTTACAAAGAGACAATTTAAAAGTGTTTAAACAGCGGAATGTTTTTTGTTTAATTGCAAAACGTCTTTATTCTAATATTACTCAGCTTCACTTGGACTGTAAAATAGGACAAAAGATCCATTGCATGATTTTTCCCTTCCTTGAGTTTAAGGAGGATGAAATTGATGCCGAAGCCTATAATTGTGAGAGTGTGATATCATCTGATGACGTCAATCCGACCTACATGTATGGACTGGACAAAATAGAATCTTTCATTAAATCCAAGGACCACAAGAACATGCTTAAAAATCTTTTGGATGAAAATGATAGACTTAAACTGAGAACCGAAACCATACAAAAATTTGACTCTTTAAACGCCAACTTGAGCTCAAAAAACAAAATTGATGTTGAAAATGCATCTGAGCTTAATGAGGACGACAACATGAGTGAAATTTCTGTAGAGGATACGGTTGACTGCTCCGAATTTGTAAAAAGCGAACCTGAAAACCATAAGAATCTAATTTATGAAAATTCAGTGGAGTTCGCTCGATTGTCCCAACAAAAGTCCCCGATCTTAGTAGAGAAAGCTGTTGTATATCAAAAGGTCCAGACTACTCCAAATCAAGTGTACAAGGTCACTGGAGTAACCGAACATCAGACCGCTGAACTCACAGCTATTGTAAACGAAGACAATGTTGATGGATGTGATGAATTCTTCTGGTCAGCTCCAATCGATAATGCAGATGAAACGGTAGGCTTGTCAGAAAGGACTTCATGGATGAGTAAAGGTAGATATATACCAGAACCTCTGAACAAGCCGGATAATTCCGATGTGCCAAGTACTAGTGGTACGAAAGACATTCCTCAAGAGAATGGAAGTTCTGTAAAAGAAGACATTCCTTCTAGTTCCTCAGTTCAAAGTGAAACTCCCAAAACTCAAAGTGAACCAGCTAAGGAGAAACCGAAAATGAAAGCCAATATCCATCATCAACCGAAGCAGATGAGGAATCTGAAACGTGAAAGGAACCAGAGATACAGGAAGAATCTCTCTGAAAGGAAACAGTTCTGGCAATCCCAGAATGCATATTTCTCACATCAAGACAAGAATCTGAAGTTTGAAAACAATCCTGTCAAAAAGCATGAGAGTCACAACAACCGAAAGCCAAGGTTCGGTTCAGAAGAGAATACCAACCGAAACCAAAGGTTCGGTTCTGAGAATGACTCCAACCGAATGCATAGGTTCGGTTCAAAGAACGACTTCAACCGAAAGCAAAGATTCGGTTCTGAAGTCAAAAGAGATCAAAACTCTAAGGTCAGTCCTACCAATGATCAAAAGCAAAAGGGTCACCTAGAGTCTCCAGCCAAGAAGTCTTCTCAATCTAACCCCACTCCTTCTCATTCATCTACTTCTTCTAATTCTTCCAATTCATCTCCATCTAGCTCTAAAGCTCGTTCTGTTCGTTCTCAAAAATCTCATTCGACAGCTGAACAAAAAGGCAAACAGAAGGTCGATGCATCCAAACCAGAGTCTAAACCAAACACACCTAATCCGAACAAAATCAAAGTTTTTACCATTAAAAAGAAAGATGAAACAACACTTATAAAACGAACGTATCTTGTTGACATCTCTCTTACTATTCCTGTTCCCATGAAAAGCTCACGAGGACCCAAGAAACTTTGGGTTCCTAAATCTGCTTAACTTTTGCAGGTTATAAGTGACGAGCAGTTCGACGAAGAATGGTACATCGACAGTGGCTGCTCGCGTCACATGACAGGGAGGAAAGAAGAGCTCAGGGAATACAGATCTCTTTCAAATGGTGGCAACGTCAAGTTTGGAAACAATTCTTTCGGCACTATAAAGGGATACAGAATGATAACTAATGGTGATTTTACAATAAGGAAGGTGGCATATGTGGAAGGACTCCAACACAACCTCATCAGTGTATCTCAGCTTGTTGGAGGTACAGGTCTCAAAGTCTCATTCGACGATGAAGGTTCTGAAATCATTGAGAAGAAGACAAAGAAAGTAATTCTCAAGTCGGAACGCAAGGGTGAAATGTTTCCTCTAAATCTTAAACCCATCAAAGGAAACCCAGCTATATGCTTGTTATCAAAAGCTCAATCTGACGAAAGCTGGTTGTGGCACCAAAGACTCTCTCATCTCAACTTCAAAGATATTAACAAACTTGTCACTGGAGGTCATGTTCGAGGCCTTCCACTGCTCAAGTTTGACAGAGATCATTTGTGTGCTGCATGCGAAACGGAGAAGCAGAGTCATCAAAGTCATCCATCTATAATTAACACAAAAGTTGTTGAACCACTCGAATTACTTCATATTGATTTGTGTGGTCCATCATCTATCGAAAGCATCGGTGGTAGCAAGTATATTCATGTTATTGTTGATGACTTTTCACGATTTACATGGGTGTTCTTTCTAAAGCTCAAATCTGAAGCGACTCAAAAGCTGAAAGTGTTCATCAAGCAGATTGAGGTACAGCTCAAGAAGGTCGTTCGCAACATCAGGAGCGACAACGGTCTGGAATTCAAGAACAGGGAATTTGAAGAATTTCTAGCAGAAAAGGGAATAAGTCACAACTTCTCAGCTCCCTACACTCCTCAACAGAACGGAATTGTCGAAAGACGAAACCGATCTTTGTGTGAAGCTGCCCGAACTATGCTAAGTTTCGCTTCCTTACCTCTTTATTCTTGGGCTGATGCTATTTCTGCTGCTTGTTTTACACAGAACAGGTCTTATCTCAACAAACGATTCACGCTCACACCTTATGAGATTCTCAACAACAGGAAGCCCAATGTGAAATTTTTCCATGTGTTCGGCTCACGGTGTTTCATCTTTAACTCTAAAGAGCACCGCAACAAGTTTGATGTCAAAGCCGACGAGGGAATCTTTCTGGGCTACTCTCTCACATCCAAAGCATACAGAGTCCTCAACAAGCGTTCGAGAAAAATCGAAGAAACATATTACGTGACCTTTGACGATAGCTATGTCAAAAGGCTACATGCCAAAGTAGATACCGTCGGGGAAATCTTTCCTCAAACTGGCCAGGTCACAGTCTCGATCGCCAATCTATTCGAGAAGTTTATGGAGCTATTTGACGAACCAGAGAAAGCTACTCTCTCAGAAGCAGGAGCAGTAGACAACAAGGTAGACCCTATGAAGCAAATTGTCGAAGAAGCTGCCAGGAGAATGAACGAAGGAGGATCGAATACTGATGAACCTCCATCCAACGATGCTTCAGTCGAGGGGGAGCCAAGCTCACATGTTAAGGGGGAGCCATGCTCTACAACTGCAACCGAAAGCACTTCTCCAACCGAAAGTGTTTCACCAACCGAAGGTGCTTCAACGCCTGAATACCAAGCACCACAAGAAACCTCTGAACCTTAAGTTTCTCCAATCATTCCAGAAAGCTCATCTATCGAGGGGGAGCAAACTGATATGACTCTCGAATATGAAAGCCAATCCGAGCCAAAAGAAATGATCAACGCTGAACTAGACCCCACCTTTGATCCAAACTACCCTCCTCTTGTCAAATGGACCATAGATCATCCTATCTCTCAAGTGGTTGGTGATGTCTCTGAAAAGGTCCTGACCCGATCACAACTCAAGGCAAAGCAGACATCCTTATTTTCAAAGGTTGAGTTTTGTATGTTTAACTCATTCGTATCAAAAGTTGAACCGAAGACAGTTAACACTGCTCTCGATCACTCCGATTGGGTTCAAGCAATGCAAGATGAACTGAACGAATTTGAAAGGAACAAAGTCTGGCGCCTGATTCCAACTCCTCCAGATGCCTCGGTTGTTGGTCTCAAATGGGTCTTTAGGAATAAAATGGACAAGGAAGGGAATGTTATAAGGAACAAGGCTCGTCTGGTGGTAAAGGGATATTGTCAGGAGGAAGGCATCGATTATGAAGAGACTTTCGCTCCTGTAGCTAGGCTGGAATCTGTAAGAATCTTTCTTGCTTACGCTGCCCACAAAAACTTTGAAGTTTTCCAAATGGACGTCAAGTGTGCATTTCTTAATGGAGAACTCGAAGAAACCGTGTATGTGGAGCAACCTCCTGGGTTCGTGAACGAAAAATATCCAAATCATTGCTACATTCTGGATAAAGTTGTGTATGGCCTCAAACAAGCTCCGAGAGCCTGGTATGAAACGCTAACTAAATTCTTAAAGATGTCTAAATTCAAACAAGGTTCGGTTGACCCAACCTTCTTTCGCAAAAAGGAAGGTAACCACCTTATGATAGTTCAAATTTATGTCGATGACATCATCTTTGGCTCAACGAATCCCAGCCTAACAGCTGAATTCAGAAAGCTGATGGAGACTAAATTTGAAATGAGCTCAATGGGTCCTATTAACTTTTTCCTTGGTTTAAATATTAGACAGGGACCCGAAGGCATCTTTATCAATCAGGAAGCTTACACGAAGACTCTCCTAGCAAAGTTTGGTATGATGGGAGACTCCAAAGTCAAAGTCCCAATGGCATTCGTCACCAAGCTAACTCCATCCCTAGACAAATCGGCCGTTGATATCACGCTCTATCGTCAAATGATAGGCTCACTAATGTATCTTACTGCTAGCAGGCCTGACATCATGTTCTCTATATGTTATTGTGCTCGATTTCAGGCAAACCCACGCGAACCACACATGCTTGCAGTGAAGAACATTCTACGCTATCTGAAGCGAACTGCCTCCTTAGGTCTATGGTATCCTTCCAACTCAGGCTTTTTCGTTCAAGCCTATTCAGATGCAGACCTTGGAGGATGTGGACTCGACAGAAAAAGCACCACTGGCGGCTGTTAATTCCTTGACGGGAAGTTGGTTAACTGGCAATCCAAGAAACAAACGTGCGTGTCGTTGTCTACTGCAGAAGCGGAATACATAGCTGCTGCTTCTTGCACCTCTCAAGTGATTTGGATCCAGAGTCAACTTCGAGACTATGGACTCAATATGAAGAAGATCCCACTATATTGTGACTCTGAAAGTGCAATTAGGATCTGTCATAACCCAGTGCAACACTCTAAAACCAAACACATAGCACTGAGGTATCACTTCATCAAGGATCACGTGGAAGATGGAAACGTCGAAGTTCATTTCGTACGAACCACTGATCAACTGGCTGACGTCTTTACCAAAGCTCTTCCTGAAGCATCATTCAATAGAATATTGCAATGGCTAGGTATGATGGAATCAGAGTCAGTACCTCAAACTACCTCTCAACCTCAACCGTAAGAAGTGAAACTGACCGAACGTTCGGGTTCGGTTAAATCATCTGACTCGCTCATCACCACAAAGGTAGTTTTCTTGGTTGTATATTTCTTGTACAAAATTGTTTATCTTATTATTAAAAGTATTTTCTGATTACATGTCTAAATTCCTTGGTTTTCTAAAATTTTCCAAAACCGAAACCAACCGAAGGTTCGGGTTCGGTTTCTCAAAATTTTCCAAAACCGAAACCTACCGAAGGTTCGGGTTCGGTTTTTCAAAATTTTCTTGAACCGAAACCAACTGAACGCTCGGTTTTGGTTTTTCAAAATTTTCTTGAACCGAAACCAACCGAACGCTCGGGTTCGTTTTTTCAAAATTTTCTTCAACCGAAACCAACCGAACGCTCGGGTTCGGTTTTTCAAAATTTTCTTCAACCGAAACCAACCGAACGCTCGGGTTCGGTTTTTCAAAATTTTCTTCAACCGAAACCAACCGAACGCTCGGGTTCGGTTTTTCAAACTTTTCCCAACCAACACCAACCGAACGTTCGGGTTCGGTTACCATATTTTTCAAAAGTTTTTTTAAGTCTATTTTTTCTTGCTTATTTTTTTATTTTTTTTATTTTATCTATTTCAAAAACTCCAAAAATAATTTTTTTTCCTTTCTTTTAATTTTGTTTGTGTGATTGTTCATTAATGGGGATATAATTGTTGGATTACTTAAGTGTCCCTAGAAGCATGCTGTTGTATGTGTCTCAAGCCTCATAAGATTCTGAATAAAAGCCTTCATGACGTGGTATAAACAAACCTTGTCTTCCCAATAAGGCTACTACATTTATTCTAATCGTGAGCTACCTCACTCTCTTCTCACATGAGTTAAGAGTTTTTCTGCTTGGTCCTTATTTTCGCAGCAGAGGTACTTTAATTTCTTACACCATCTCCATTACATTTCTCCATTATATTCGTTTCATCAACGTAACCCTTGAGACTCTCAGACATTACCACTGAGGTTTATGGTTACACAACATCTGTGTTTGTGATCTTAGTTTCGTGTCACTACGAGCTGAGTGAAACCCAAAATTCAACACCTAACGAATTGACGGTGAACAATTAATTTGCTCAAGTTTTCACCAACGAATTGACGGATGTATCCTACTAAATTCTCAAATTTTTTTTGTGCGTGATTCCTATGAAATTGTTAAAAACCATAACATTTCTTCCCTTGGGATCTAGTTTTTAATTTTTTTTGAGATTTTATCTTTTCCAAGCTATTTAAAATTAATTCCTACCTACTTGTTCAACAGACTACACCGGTCTCACAAGTAATTTGTTCACTTTCTTTCTTATGTCAAGATTAGAATTGCTGAATCAAAGCGAAAGCCACCTTTACTTAGCCTAATTAAAAGAAGTCTTTCAACATTTCTTAATAAATGTTTGATCGTAATTCAACGGGAATCCACATAAACACTTTAAGGTCTCTCTTGATCTTGAAGGAAGAGATTCGTGCCCGGGATCACTTGTTTCGTGTCATTATTGACATCACATTTATTCCTTAAAAGAGTTGCTTTATTCCTTCTTTTTTTTTACACTCTTAGCACGAAAATCTTTGATTTTCCAAAATTCCGTTACTAATTATTACAGGCTGTATTGTTGCTTTGGTGGTTAATTATGAAGCTGTGGTCGCAAATCAGCCACGTGGGCAATTAATTTAAAAGATGCCTTTTCGAAGATAAGACAAAGGGTTGCTGACTCAGGCGGGAGTTAAAAGGATTGAATTTCAAACGACGGTAAAAAGGGGCGCATGTGGATTTGAAACGCCCATACTTTTACTGACATCTGGGACGCGTGTGCGAATTTCAAGTGCCATCTCTCTGGCACTTAAAGGCGCGTGAGGATTTGAACCGGTTTTCTTCTGAAACGGCGCTTGTTGGGTGGCGTGATCCTAGGAATCTGACACTCTCTCTCCTACATGATCATCGCATAGAAGATTTGAAACGATTTTTCTCTCTCCATTCCCTCACTATAAAAGGCAATCTACACTCTCATTTACCTTTTTACTGCTTCCGAATTGTCTAGAGAGCAAAAACTCCCAAAAGCTTCACTGTTCATCTTCTTCTTCTACTACTACCTTCAACAATGGCGGAATCATCCTCAGTCCATGCTACCTCACACATCCTACCCATTCGTCCTCAACAATGCCTGGTGATCGATCTCAACCCTATGGCGTACGACTCCTACATGTCGCCGATCATCGAGTGCCTGAAGTACTCCCAAATCGCTCCGGCTCTCTCTAGGATTGAGTCTGTGCCCATGGCGTCTCTCTCGCAGGTTTATGCGACTGCCTATTACGACAAAGCAGTCGAGCGGGTGTTCTTCGAGGTTGTTGAACACAAGACCTCCGTTTCTCGACAACGTTTCTGCACAATGCTAGGGTTGGCTGTTGACCCATCGAGAATAAATCCGGAGACGATTCCGCTTGGGCATTTGTATAGCATGTTTTACAATATGGGGTACACGGAGGTCCTCACCTCCGTCGCAAAGTTCAAGAAATCTTGCTTGCCGCCACAGTGGAACGGCATGTTCACAGTCCTCTTCAAGGGCTTATCAGAACGGAGCTCAGGATCCGATGGCGCTAGTCGACTGTTCTTGTCGATCATGTACGCAGTTTACAACGGGGTCAACTTAGATTTTGGGTTGGTTCTCTGGCAACAGCTCATCCAGAGCCTTTCTTCTTCATCACGACATTCTGAGGTGTCGTATGCCCGGTTCTGGATTTTAATCACAAAGTGGGCAATGGATAAGTTCGACGTTCCCGATGCTGCTGGTGCATCGATGTCTTCAATCGGTACGTTTCATACCAAGAAGATCATCGTCTCGGATGCATCTAAATTCTCGTTCATTGGCTCTATTCCGGAGACAATGTATGGCGACGTTCCCTCTGACAGCAAGCTGATCCGCACGATCAAGGAGTTCAGGGCAACTGGACCTCGGGAACTAACACCGGAAATGCTCAAGTCCATCCACAATGCTGACAAATCGGTCAACAGCGGCAAAAAGGCGGACAAAGGGAAGCAAGTGACCAAAGCTGCTAAAGGTCCTTCTCCCAGGAAGAGGAAACCAACGAAACCTGCCCAGTCACCGCAGCCGAAGAGGAGGAAGACTCAACCGAAGAGAAAACTTCTCATCCCTTCTTCTTCGAGTGAATCAGAAAATGAGAGTTCGGGTTCAGACGGCTCTCAAGGAGGCGAAACCCCTCAAAGAGGCAACACCCCACCCCGCTCACCTACCCCAGAGATGGAACTTCATAATTCACCAGTTCCTTCACCTCCTCAAACCATCCCTACTTCCATTCCGACCATAATCCCCACTACCACTATTCCTCCAACCTCTTTCCCTATACCACCATCCATTTTCACAGATACCACCACAACCACTACCAAGGTTCCAACCAACGTATCTGATACGGGGGTTCATACCACTACAACCGAAACACCACCCGTCACCGAACCACCTCAAACCGAAACCCAGCATACAACCGAACCTACCCATACTCAACCACCACCCGAAACTACCCCCACACCCACTCAACCTGAACCTACCAAAACCACCACACCCCCAGCTTCACCACCCTCACCATCTCCAGATCATGTCTCTGATGGAGATAACCCGTTTCTTGGCGGTGAAAACGTGAACTTCGATTCGGTCTATTTTAGTCCGTTTCAGGTTCAAAGTGACGAAGAGGATGATGCTCCAGTGACAAAGAAACATCTGAAGGAGCTAAACGAGAAGGTTGATCTGCTTCTTGCGTCATCCACAAATGCTCAATCATCTCTCTCTGAAGCCGCTCTTCAGAAGATTGTTGATACCTTCTCTAGGGCTCAGCATGATTCGGTAGCTTCAGCCACTGCCGCCATAGACGCCTCTACAAAAGCATGTGAGGCTGCGACCGAAAAAGTCGATAAACTATTCTCAGACGCTTCTTCTCTGTTGCAGTCCCTACAGGAGAGCGCTGATGCCACAAAGACAACTTTGGAACCAATTGTTCAGCAGTTGGCCAAGTTCGTCTCGACGGAGTTGACATCGTTCGCTACTCTTCGCCAAACCATAAGCGACGACAACTCGGCCCTTCGTGCCTCCATTGATGAGCGCCTCGCTAAGCTTCAGGAGGATCTCGCAGCTGAAAACTCATTGATGGACGTTCTGGCAAGCAAAACCACCGCCCTTAAGGTCAAGAGCACACAGCTTTCAAACTCACAACAACAGCTTGAAGCTCTTCGATCCAAACGGGAGGTAATAAAAACATGTGTTTCAGATGTACACGCTGCACTATCAAACATCCTAGAAGCACACGATCCAATACTCAATCATTCGGTGAGGCGAACCCTTGCTGAAAAACTTGCTCTTGCCATGGACCTTCTCAGCAAAATCGAAGGCTTACCTAGTTTCGTGTCCGATCTGAAACAAGGGGGAGAAGTAAAGTCCGGATCGAAACCACCTCCTTCCTCCAAAGCTACTCACACAACCGAACCACCTCAGACTGGTCAAGCTTCGGGTTCGGGTGTGAAGGGTAAAGGCAAAAACATAGCTGAGGAAGAAGATGAAGATGAAGATGAAGATGATGAAACCATTGCGGACATGTTGAAACGAAAAAACAGTCGCAATGTGGATGATGATGTAAATCGTGTGGCGCGAGAGGCTGAAGAAGCCGAACGCAAGCAGAAGGAAGCCCACGATATCCTCGAGAGCAGGAAGACTCTCTTCCCTGCCTGGACTCGGGAGCGCATGATTAAAGAGGCCATAGATACTCCTAGCATCTTATGGCTCGAGCCGGTGATCTCGTTCGACTGCTATAATTCTGTCGATTCGCAGTTCGACATGCCATTGACTCGAAAGGCGTTTATCTTTCACGCCTTCTCAAACATTTTTGAAGTCCCTCATCCGAACCCTGAGGTGGACAGGGAGTTGATCGAATTCTATCTGAAGGCTGCTCATCCTCAGTATCTAACTTGGAGCGCCCAGAAGATAGTGAACGTTCGGGTCTTAAAGCCTTACACCGAAGGAAGGTTCATAAACGTTCGGTTCAAGGTAGTTCGAGGGTCTGCGAGAACTGAACATCTGATATCCTTGGCAGATCTACCGAACTTAAATCCTCATGATTGGATTGTCTTGCATAATATCCTTTTGACTGATGAAGCCGAATATGGTCCCATTATAGACCATATCAAAAGGATGTTAGTCTGCTACATCATGGAGGTTGCCCTAATGGATCAGGAGGTTGCCACAGTCTTCAAGAAGAAACCGAAGATAGCTCCTGTGGGATCGGCCAGTGATCTCAATCAAATGCAAATGGGCAAGATTGATCCGAGACGTAATTCGGTTATGTTCACTAGAGCTGAAGGACAGAAATGTCTCTTCGCTTTAGCTGACAAACATCTTTACACCACTGCTTGTCTAGAGCACGTGTTATCGATCATTCGAAGGTGTAAAGATAATGCAGTGGATGATGTCAAGTACTTCAACGACATGATCCAATGGTACATCAGGTTTAGACAGACAATACTTGCTCTCACCAAGCGTCTGTTTAACACTGTGAAGAAGAAGGTACCTGCTTCAGCTGCTGGCCCAAGTAACAAGTGAAGATCTCGCTCCAATTGACGCAAAGGGGGAGATTGTTGGGCTGAAGACTTGTTTGAAGATTGCCTCATTTGGGCTCGGCTGTTAGTCCATTATTTTTGTACTCCGGTTTTGGGCCTGTCCATACCGTGAGCTTGCTAGGTTACTATATAAGTATATGCTTGCATGCATATTAGGTTAATGATTTAACGATTAATCTAGACGATTACGATAGCATTCCAGATTTCTTTATCGTTTTTGTAAATCTCCAATCCTCTACAGTTGATGTTCTTGATCGAGCTCTTCTGAGGGTTTATTTTATAATCATTCGACTTGTTTGATTCATCGTTGAGTTGTTCTTTATTTCGCATTCGTTCTTACTGTTTAATTATTTATTCAACTGTTTAAGATCTAATCGATCTTCAAGATTAAGTTTTAATCTCATCACACAACAACTATAAGCATAAATGTTTAGTGAGTTCCCCAAAATACCGCATACAACACATACGCACTCGAGGCTATAATACGACCCTCCGGTCGATCTGTCTCAGCGGGAACCTCCAGTCTCGTAGCTCGTTGGACCCTCCGGCCCGGTTGTATCATTGGACCCTTCAGTCCGGTCTATAACATCATACAACATACATATAACACATAAAACATAATCTCATACATAACACATAAGACCCTCTGGTCCATACATAATACCATTCTAGGTAACGTATAGTGAGAAGACTGACCTCGTGTAACTCGGTAACTCGGAAATCTCAAACTCAGAGAAATAAGACCTAGCCTCCGCCTAATCATATGAAATAATCACTTGTCATCAACAAAATTTCCAAGGCTAGACCATTTCCTCTAATCACTCTCAGGAGAGGTAAAAGACCATTTTACCCCTTACATGGCTCAATTACACTAAAGTTGACCAAACCCTAAAAATCAACAAAAGTCAACCCTCCGGGTTACCCTGCGCCTACCAAACGTGTACGCTGGGCGTACCTGGAGCCTTCACAGAATCAGAGTACGTGGCCCCTTACGCCGCGTGTATTGGGATTACGCCCAGCATAATGCCCAGCTTCTTCATCCAACTGATTTAGGTCTTAAACGGTTAAGACTTTCATCCAAAATTCAGATCTGACCCTTCTAACATGACTTAATCCGTAAAGTTGGATCCTTTAAGCCTTTGCATGGCTGTAAAGGTCCCTTTGTCCTCAAAACACCTTTCCTCTTTCCATAATGAGGATATAACTCATGCATGACACAAGATCTACGTCCAAGACTGGATTTTTATGAATCCTTAACACAATATACACTAGAAAAGGTCAGATCTAAACTCATGGAGACTCTTTGCACAAAAAGTCTTCAACTTTGAACCAAAAACCCTAAAAATGGTCCAAAAAGCAAAACTCATGAAGAACAAGGAAAGCTTTGAGCTTTTTACCTCAGAAGTGATCCCCAACCACTGTAGAACTCAGATCTACACTTGTTCTTCAACTTCTAGCTCCAACAATGGCTCCTTCTTTACCTTGAAAAGGTATCTTCAAGCTCAAAAACACACTCACAAGCTCAAGCACGGATCTCAACTCTCTAAGGACTCACTCAAGTGGGTATGGTGGCTAGGGCAAAGGACTACATGTTCCTTTTATAGTGCACAAGCCCAAAATTTAGGGTTTGCATCTGGGCTCACTACGCCCAGCGTAACCCTTGGGTACGCCCAGCGTACTCGGGCGAGTCTGCGTTCAAATTAAGCGCGCGAGTACGCGCGGCGTACATCTCAGTACGCCCAGCGTACTCACTAATTTCGCATTCAACTTAAAGTACCTAATTTGACAACTCTCCAAAATAGAAGGATCATAAAGCTTACCTGGATTTTGGGCTGTTACAATTTTCCCCCACTAGAACCAGACTTCGTCCTCGAAGTCTCATGCTGCGAACAACTCCGGATGCTGCTCCCACATCTTCGACTCTGGCTCCCAGGTCAGCTCGGACCCTTTCCGATGCTGCCACTGGACCTAAACCAGGGGCACTTCCTTGTTCCTCAGAATCTTGATCATTCGATCCAAGATTGTGATCGGCTTCTCAGCATAATTCAGACTCGCGTCCACCTGGATATCTTCTAATGGTACCACCGCCAACTCATCGACAATACACTTCCTCAGCTGCGACACGTGGAAGGTACCATGAATCTGATCCAACTCCGCAGGTAGCTCCAAGCGATACGCTACTTTACCCACTCTCGCGATCACTCTAAACGGCCCAATATACTGGGGTCCCAGCTTGCCCCTCTTCCTAAATCGGATCACTCCTTTCCAAGGAGATACCTTCAGGAGCACAAAATCGCCGACCTGGAACTCGAGCTCAGATCGTCGCCTATCCGCATGACTCTTCTGGCGACTCTGAGCGGTCAACAACCTCTACCTGACCTGCTAGATCTGCTCTGTCGTCTGAAGTACAATCTCCGTACTACCCATCACGCGTTTCCCTACTTATACCCAGCATATGGGGGTCCGACACCTCCTCCCATACAACAGCTCAAAAGGTGGAATACCAATGCTCGAATGATGGCTGTTGTTGTAGGAAAACTCAGCCAAGGGAAAATACGTGTCCCAACTTCCTCCGAAATCCAATACACATGCCCCAAGCATGTCCTCAAGCGTCTGAATCGTCCATTCACTCTGTCCGGCCGTCTGTGGGTGGTATGCGGTACTGAAATGCAGCCTCGTACCCAGCTCCTCGTGAAACTTCTTCCAAAATCTGGAAGTAAATCGCACATCTTGATCTGAAACAATCGAGATCGAAACTCCATGCCGAGATACCACCTCCCTCACATAAAGCCTGCCAGCCTCTCAACAGAAGAGCTCTCACTGATAGCAAGAAAGTGAACGCTCTTCGTCAACCTATCCACAATCACCCAAATTGCATCGACACCTCTAGCAGTCCTTGGCAATTTGGTGATAAAATCCATGGTAATCTGCTCCCACTTCCACTCGGGAATCTCTAACGGCTGCAGCTTACCATGCGGACGCTGGTGCTCGGCCTTAACCTTGCGATAGGTCAAGCACCTCTCTACGAACCATGCAACATCCCTCTTCGTACAGGGCCACCGATACTCCTTCTTTAGGTCCAAAAACATCTTAGTGGCCCCGGGATGGATTGAGAACTTCGACCTATGGGTCTCCTCCATCAAGATGGTACGCGCTCCGCCCACAAACGGTATCCAAATCCGGCCCTGAAAAGTCATAAGTCCTCGACTATCGGTAACGAACTCTAATACCTGCCCGATCACCCGATCCCTTTTGCGGTTCTCCGGTCTCACGGCCTCCACCTGGGCCCCTCGAATGGTGTCCAACACAGGAGTCATCACTGTCAGCCTCATACAAACGTCTCGAATCGGGGCGCTCTCCGCCCTACAGCTCAAAGCGTCGGCTACAACATTAGCCTTGCCCGGGTGGTACAGGATCTCACAATCATAACCCTTTACCACATCCAACCATCTCCTCTGGCGCATATTCAGGTTGGGCTGATCCATCAAGTACTTCAGACTTTTGTGGTCCGTGTATATGGTACACCAAACCCCATAAAAATAGTGATGCTAGATCTTGAGGGCGAACACCACAGCCCCCAGCTCCAGATCGTGGGTGGGATACCTCGACTCATGAGGCTTCAGCTGCCTCGAAGCATATGCTATCACATGCCCCTCTGCATAAGCACTGCTCCCAAACCGGATATCGATGCATTGCAGTACACCACAAAATCCTCCATCCCTTCCGGGAGTGCGAGCATCGGGGCTTTGCACAACTTCTGGCGAAGTGTCTCAAATGAGGTCTGTTGCTCCGGACCCCAGGAAAAAGCGACACCCTTCCGGGTCATCTTGGTAAGTGGCACGACGCTCTTGGAGAAATCCTTAATAAATCTTCGATCATAACCGGCCAAACCCAGAAAGCTCCTGATCTCGGTGGGTGATCTTGGCACCTCCCACCTCATGACCGCCTCAATCTTGGCCAGATCGACCAATATCCCATTCTGGTTGACGAAATGTTCCAAGAACTGAACCTCTCGTAACCAGAACTCACATTTGGAGAATTCGGCATAAAGCCTCTTCGATCTTAGAACTCCAAGGATCTCTCTCAAATTCTCCTCGTGTTGTTCTCTAGACCTCGAATACACCAAAATATCATCAATGAATACGATCACCGACCGATCCAACATCGGCCTACACACCCTGTTCATGAGATCCATGAACGCAGCTGGTGCATTGGTGAGCCCAAAAGGCATCACCATAAACTCGTAATGCCCATAACGAGTTCTGAACGCTGTCTTCTGGATATCTTCATCCCGAACCTTCATCTGATGATAATCTGACCTCAAGTCTATCTTGGAGAACCAATACGCCCCCTGCAACTGATCGAACAGATCATCAATCCTCGGCAACGGATAACGGTTCTTGACCGTCAACTTGTTCAACTCCTGATAATCAATACACATCCGGTGTGAACCATCCTTATTCTTGACAAAAAGGATCGGCGCTCCCCAAGGTGAGCTACTCGGTCGAATAAACCCCTTCCCCAACAGCTCCTGAAGCTGCGAGGATAACTCCTGCATCTTTGGCGGCGCGAGGCGATAAGGCGCCTTGGCAATAGGTGCTGCTCCTGGAACCAAATCGATACGGAACTCCACTTGCCTCTCGGGAGGCACACCCGGTAGTTCCTCGGGAAAAACATCTAGAAACTCGCACACTATCGGAACCTCATCAATCGAACTTGGCCTCCCAGCGGCCACTCGTGTGTCTATCACATAGGCTACGAATCCATTGCAGCCTTGCTGCAAACTCTGTCTCGCCCTGGTAGCCGAACAAAATGCTGACCCACATCGGGTTCCCTCACCGAATATCGTAAGTACTCCCCCACTAAGGTCTCGTATCGTTACCAACTGATGCTCGCAGTCTATAACAGCTCCATATCGGCTCAACCAATCCATGTCCACTATAACACATATATCCCCCATCGCAATCGGGACCAGATCTATCGGGAACTCTACACCGAAGATCTCAAGGATACATCCTCGAATCACATCCGTAACATTCACTGCTCGCTCATCAGCTATGGAAACTCGCAGAGGTCGACCCTACGCCTCTCGACGGATACTAATGTGCTAACTAAATGCCAAGGAAACAAACGACCGACTCGCACCCGATTCAAATAATACCAAAGCAGGCACATAACTCACAAGAAAAATACCTACGCATATCATCATATAAGCACAATAACTCAACTCAAATAAAAGACAAATACAAAATACATACCAGCCACAACATCGGGCGCCACGCGGACCTCCTCCGCAGTCAACTGGAAAGCTCTCCCACGAGCCTTCGGTGTCTCGGCCTTCACTAGCCGAACCTCGGTATGTAACATCCCCCTCTGGCACGTATCACAATATTGTCCGCTTTGGGCCACTCGGCACGAGGACTTCCCAGGGGGTCACCCATCCTGGTACTACTCCCGCCCGAGCACGCTTAACTGCAGAGTTCTTATGGGATCTGCTGCCCTCACGGCTTTAAAACGCGTTGTGATAGGAAAGGTATCCACACCCCTTATAAGGAATGCTTAGTTCTCCTTCCCAGCCGATGTGGGATCAGATCAAACCCACTTTCACCCCCCATTATAGGGTTCGACGTCCCCGTCGAACACATCGAGAGAGAGAGAGAGAGAGGAGGGTTCAATTGAGAAAAAAAAAATTGAGAATGGGGGAATCATTTTCACCCACTCATTTATTTTTACCGCAAAAGCTTCCGTCTAACCAGCAAAAATGGGAAAGGAATAGACATGTGTTTTCCAACAAAACATGTTTCCTTAAACTATGCTAATCATTACCTTAATATATACAAAAACATAGTTTTTTCGTTTTTATTTTTTATTTTTTAAGAAACTATTTTTATCGAAAAATGATTTTAAATACACCAAAATTCATGATTTTTTATTCTCTACAAATAGACATCCATATTGATATAGTTTTAAGATAAAATAAAAAAATTATTTTTTTTTTTATATTTTTAGCTATCGTTATTCATAAGTGAATAAAAATGAATCAGGTTTTTACTACACTACATTCGTTATTCAGTTATGAATAAAAATTATGATTAATTTTTTTTTTTACAATTTAAGTATCGTTCATATATGAATATAGCATATAATAAACATAGTATATTAATATTTAAATATTAGACGATGCATTCACTTATGAATATTACATAGTATATTCATCAAACAGTTGGAGTGCATACAATTTAACTTTTTTTAAAAATGTTAAAAACATGATATTTTGACTATTTAAATCTTACAAAAGAGTAGATTGATAGAGAATTATATGAAATTTAAAAAAAAAAACGATTTGATCTTTTTCTAACCTCAATTTTGAAGTTTTATTTGATAATCGATGTTGAATGAATGATATGGAGTGGATTTTTTGTTGATTATCGATGATGTTGATCTAATAACGCTGGGAGTATAATTTATCGTAGATGTTGAAGATCTGATCGTATTCAAGCACAATTGAAGGTTGGATTAAAAGAACCAAAAACGATTTTTTGTTATTAACTGTTGAATTATGTTGATAAACATGTTATTGGCGAAGATTGATGATTGATTAACACTGGATGATGGTTTAATTGAAGAAATCTGGATGATTGTTGAAGGTTGGAGGAGAAATTTGGATGATGAACGATCGATTAGAAATGTGTTTGAATTGTTATCTATTTCTATACAGTATGTATTTGATATTGAAGGTTATTATTATATTTACAAGTTTGCCACCGTGTCTTTTATGCTTAGATTAAGGGTATTTAAGATTATTTAAGATTAGGTACCCAAACTCACCATATTACGTCGTTTTGTATCATATATACATATTGTAATTGCCCAATGTTCTTTTAATTCAACTTCTAACTTTATTTAATTGCAAGACTTTTATAAATTTTACATTTATTTTCTTGTTACATAATTTTCATTTTTAGTTATAATATATATAGCCTAGTAGGTGTTCGGCATAAAGATGTGATGTAAGTGAAAGATAATAGTGAAATTTCAAAAATATTGAAAGTAAATCAAGTTAGTGGTTAAAGTATAAGAATATTATAATGAATATATCCAACAAAACGACGTATTATGGTGAGCTTGGGTACCTAAGCTTATATACCCTTAAGGGTATATTCAATTTTCCCATATATATATATATATATATATATATATATATATATATATATATATATATATATATATATATATATATATATATATGTTATAAAATTATTAAGTTTTATTTTGAATGTAATATTTATCTAGAACATCTAGAACATATAATATTATCGCAGAGTATATTTTGTTTCAAAAAAGAACCGCATAATTATTGTAACTTTCACTAAAATTTAAAAAAACCATTTTGAATATTTTATTAGGACTGTATAAATTAAAGGCAATAAATCAAATCGTACATCACATAATCATATTATATATAAAAAATATGTTATAAGATTTGTATTTTGGTATAAAAGTCGTTTAGTGGCTGTCCCGGTTTTATTTTATTAAATATTAAATGAAATTGAGATATGTTGATTTATTCATGAATTATTGAGGTTAGTTAGAGCTTACGATGTTTACTAAAGTGGAGTATTTATTTATTTATTACTTATTGGTTTTTATATACCCACCCATGAGGGAAAAGTTTGGTGCTTCCACCATCATTTAATTATTGTAATTTTGATTTTAATTTTTTATAATTCTATATAGAGTATTTTTTATTAATTAATGAAATAAATAAATATAATAAATAATTTAGCTGAGACAAAATTAAATTAAATTGAACAAAAGTCACCAAATATAATTTCAAATATATAAAAACTCCTAAGTTGTAATCGTTTGTTTTACATAATTATATTTATTAGGTGTATCCGGGTCAAATTGACCCGAATCGTTTTATAAGTACTAAATCTAACTATTAACACTTTACTATATCATATATAGTATATTAACTTAATTATAACATATTTTACACCTAATATAAAAAAATCAAAGGTTGTTTTTGCATTAAAATGATGCAAAATACTCTACTCATTTTTTATGTTGGTTGTTGTTCTTGTTGGTGGGTCTTGTGGGCCAACACACATCACTTTTCTTCATTTGTTCTATTATTTGTTTCTTTTTCAAACTTTCGATTTCGTATGTTTAAATTTGGATTGTGGCATAATGTCCCATGATGTTCTTGTGGTCTCATGTAAACACACACACACACAATTGATGACCATCACATTCACATGGGTAGAATAGTAACTTTCTTATTTGCATTTAATCTTTTTCGTCTCGTCTATATTTTGAACGATCTTATTTACCCCTGTGATAGCTTTGTAGCATTAATTTCATTAAAGTAGGTGTTGAAATTAAAATTCTACAACAAAAAATTATTACATCGTAAACAATTATTATGAAACGCATTAACTGTTGCATAGATTGTACGGGGTAATAATTAATAACACTTTAACTTCAAAAATTTTATTATAAGAATGAACATAATCATAAGAAGAAAGATACTAAGTCTTGTGAAATGAATAAGTTACAATCAATTAAAATTATTGTAGATTTGGAAAAATAGTCATATACTCACATTGTTACTACACAGTACACATAATACTTGAGTTGAGTATCAAATAAAATTCGTAAAAGGAAAATACTAAACTGAGCCCAAAAAGCAGGAACCTTTTGAATTCATGTTCAACTTAATGGTGCATAAATATAAGGTATGAGCCATTGAGCAGCCTTTTAAGTGATTTAACTGGTTCATGGCCCAAAACCAATGTTTATAATTTTTCGATATAAGATCCACATAGCTAAATTGTTAAAGTTTGAATTATTTTATTTTTTCGATAAATTATAATTGATTTAATATATATTAAGTAATTTAATCATTTTACACCTAAAATATCATTATTTTCATTAAAATACAAATAGTTTGTTATCAATTTATGACATTAGTCAATGACGTCTTGTAAAAAGTAAATAAATATTTAGTTACACATTTATGATATTAAACATAATTAATTATTATCTTAACGTATTGAGTCGGGGATATAATTGATTACAGGTCAACTTAGGAAAATGCAAATGTTACAAATAGTGGTGTAAGTTTTGTTCTTGGGGGCATTATAAAAATCCCAGTAACAAAATAATTAGATGCTCTAGAGAAGATGAAATGTCATCAACCTACATGCGAGTGGACGGAAGTCCGCTGGAGTAAAACCAATGTCAGAACTCACCAGACCAACGCTCGCACAAACTACTTCGTGGCGGGCTTTGCAAATGGCATCTGTAAAGAGGAGTTGTTGAGGCCTTTCTCGAGATATAGAAAAGTTGTTGATGTGTACTTTGGGTGGAAGAATGATACAGATAGAAAAACTATGCACTCGTCAGATTCACCAGAATTGACGACGCCAAGGTGTTGGAGACAAGCTTACAATGTATCAAATGTAAGGAAAAGGTTCTAGAGGTAAATATCACTAACACCAGAGAAAGGCCACTCAAAACCAATGAAATACTACATAATGGAGGACCCCCCCCCCCCCCCCCCCCCCCGACAGGAGGTCCTTCCTCTCAAAGCAAGTGCAAAAAGCAATAAAACTTTTGCTCAGGTCGTGGTTGGCACTAGAGACCAGCAAGCGAGTAAACCTACCCCTCCTATCAAAATAAATCCAAATACTTGTATGAGCAGGTGGCTAAAAATTAATGTTCTAGTCGGAGATACTCACGGTCTCGACCACATGGGTACACTTCATGCTTCAAGGATAACAACAAAAGAAACAAAGTATCATGGTTGTTTAAGACTCGCCATTCACTTCAACTGCCCCAACGATGCAACAAAGTTTTTGGAAGACGAAAGCAGATGGAAAGATTGGTTCAAATGGACGGGGAGAGGCAATAAATAGGAACCTCACTATGAGAGAATAGCATGGCTGAAAATCCTTGGTGCCCCCTTGGAGTTCTGGGATGAAGATAATTTCTCACTCATCGCAAGTAGTGTAACACCCTTGTTCAATAAATTTCATTTTTTACCCTAAGTTTTTGGATTTGTTGCAAAATTCGTCCTACAACTTATTTTAGAGGGACACCCCCTGTTGTGGGTGTGTTGGGCGTACGCGGCTGATGCCCAAACCCTAATTTTTAGGGTTTGAGCCCTATTCATCAACCCCAATCTCCTAATTCGTCCCTAACAAACCCTAATCCTCTGTGTGAGCCTTTTAAGTTTAAGATTGCATTTTTGGTGTTCTTGAAGGAAGGAAAAGGAAAGGAAATCATCTTGGAAGCTTAAGGCACTTCGGATCCATAAATAGCTTTCCCTCAAGCATCATTTGGAGGTATAAAGTTTGGATCTTAATGCATATTTTCTTTGGATTTTGCTAATTCTTAGGTTTTCTATGCTTTTAGTCCCGTAATCTTGGTGTTCAAGTGCATGGATTACTCTAACCCATAAGGGTTGTCCTTTAAAGCGTTTTTAGGTGCTTAGAACCATAAAAATATGATCTTGGTCCCTTTCCTTTCTTCATGCATGAGATATGAGGTTTTGGTTTGTGTATAAGTTGGGGTTAGGTTGTTGGACCCATTCTAGCCTTGGAAAGTCATAACATTGGAATCTTTATGACTTAGAATATTATTTAGAACTAGATCCGAGTTTTTGGACGTGGTATCTTAATAGATTAAGCACTTAATAGAAAAGAAATGATGATAGCTAAGTAAGTTAGGCGTACCAGATGGTACGTTGCGCGTACATAGTCGAGACCTTTTAACCCGGCCAAGAGTGCTCTATGTTGGGTATAGTTGCTGAGTACGCCAATCGTACTCAGTATGAGTTGACCCGTTGACTTTTTCACTTTTGACCTTTGATTAGGATTGACCTAGGGGTATTTTGGGTATTTTGAGCAATAGTTTGAGTTTAGGTTATTGTTTGTTGTATAGGTGACATGTAGAGTTGACACTTGGAGCAACATTCTTTTTTGCTATCTTTTCAGACTGTGAAGTGAGTTTCCTCACTGTACTGATAGGTCGAAGGCACCAATGTCGGGCCACTGGTATATATGATGTTTCTATGATGTAATGGTCTGTTACATTTGTATGATTTTTTTTGGTTATATGTTTATCTGTTGCATATGTCGACATAGTGCGGTTGGGTTGAGGCAATACTGCTCTGTGTAGAAGCCAATAAACCCATAAGCAATTTAGACATAAGTTGTGGGCTAGAAAAGCAAGCCAAAATTATGTTAAGGGATCAGGTGCAAGCGAGATATAAGCTGAGGGACGCAAAATAAAGCCATACTTATGATGTGGGCTCGGGAGCAATCCAGACAAGAGCTATGAGCCAGAAAAGCAAGCCAAACTCATGTGTGGGCTTAGGGGTAATCCAGCCCGATGACTGTGGACCCAATATGCATGTTGTTATATGTTTGTGTGGTAGTATTTTGGGGGAACACACTAAGCTTTGGCTTACCGTTTATGTTTTATGTTTCGAGTACTTCAGATGATCGGGGAAAAGAAAAGGCGTGATCGTATACATCCTTGGGTGATATGTTTTGGAGTTGTTATGGTACGTTGATTTTGGAACATTTGCACTTGATCTTGGGATTTTATTTATTGGGTTTGATTCAAAACAATGATTTTGTTTAATGAAATATGAAAAACTTTATTGGGATTTTTGGGATGTTAAAAGTGTTGGGTTTTATGTACTACAACATCCTATGGTGCACATACAACCCTAAATGCTTTGGATCTAAGTTTTCTCTAGTTATACATGCAATAAAATTTTCCAAAGAACGAAGCCTATAACTAGCATACAATTTGGCATATGAATCATAAAGTAATTTAGATTACCTCTTGTTGTAGCTTGTTGAATTTTAGCCTTTAAGAACTTAGCACCTCAAGTATGATGCCTCTAATTAGTCACAAACGCCACCAATAATTGGAGGATAATGAGAAAGAGCTTCTAGGCACTAAAATTCGACTATAGTATTAGGCTAAGGGGTGTCATATATATAGTGTAGGAATCCAAGAGTCATGGGTAAACCCTATTCCATACACTTAGGTTATGATACATATCTCATGTGAGCTAACTCTTCATGAATACTTACATAAACTTAGCCTATCATGGATCAATAGCGCAAACTATATATATATATATATATATATATATATATATATATATATATATGTATATATATATATATATATATATATATATATATATATATATATATATATATATATATAACACTGATTTAGATAATCAGTCCTCGTTAATTTAATAAGTCTCTTTTGACCACTAAATTAATCAAAATTAATTCTTGATCAATACTAATTAAATATAATTACATATTAATATATTATACTTATTATATATTAACAAATCACAAGTAACATCTTTATCAAATATTAATCCTATCAAATTGTTCGGGTGAAGGCAACACAAAAGGACCATGCTACTCCCGGGTCAAGTACATACCAATTATAGTTATGGGCTTAGACACCTAATCCAACAGTCTCCCACTTGGATAAGTCTAATAACTATTATTGCAAGTACGACTTCAAAATCCCGACAAGCAATCGTAGCTCTTAAAAGTCGTTGTCTAACTCTGACCTAGTCAATGACGTGTCCTTTAGATAAGGGATCATATAAACTAGTAACAATTTCATGATTTGAAAATTTATCTTTTAATTGGATGGGGTAATCATTACCATATTAGAGAAAACGAATTTTAACAGTCCAAAACACTTTGTGGTAATGATTCTAATCTAAAACATGGCCAAAAAACTGAAAAAATCGTCCACTGAACAGTCACCACGTCGTGGTAACTTTGACCATGTCGTGGTGATCATGCAGATTCCAAACAAATGATTTTTCTTGCTTTGAACAATTAACCAAGCATCCACATAACAAAAATCTACACATGGCTCTGATACCATTATTGGGTTTTATGTACTACAACATCCTATGGTGCACATACAACCCTAAATGCTTTGGATCTAAGTTTTTTCTAGTTATAAATGCAATAAAATTTTCCAAAGCATGAAGCCTACAACTAGCATATAATTTGGCATATGAATCATAAAGTAAGTTAGAAGATTACCTCTTGTTGTATCTTGTTGAATTTTAGCCTTTAAGAACTTAGCACCTCAAGTGTGATGCCTCTAATAAGTCACAAACACCACCAACAATTGGAGGATGATGAGAAAGAGCTTCTAGGCACTAAAATCCGGCTATAGTATCTCCAAGATTACTAGTGTCACCAATTTAGGCTAAGGGGTGTCATATATATAGTGTAGGAATCCAAGAGTCATGGGTAAACCCTATTCCATACACTTAGGTTATGATATATATCTCATGTGAGCTAACTCTTCATGAATACTTACATAAACTTAGCCTATCATGGATCAATAGCCCAAACTATATATATATATATATATATATATATATATATATATATATATATATATATATATGATTTACATAATCAGTCCCCATTAATTTAATTAGTCTCTTTTGACCACTAAATTAATTCCAAATTAATTCTTGATCAATACTAATTAAATATGATTTCATATTAGTATATTATACTTATAATATATTAACAAATCACAAGTAACCTTTTTCTCAAATATCCATTCTATCAGATTGTTCTGGTGAAGGCAACCCAAAAGGACCATGCTACTCTCGGGTCAAGTACATACCGATTATAGTTATGGGCTTAGACACCTTATCCAACAACAACTTAGTATCATAGCTTGGGTTTGAGAGAATTAGATGAGCATTTGTGTGAATCCAGACTCAAACTAAGGATCTGTAAAGTTTTCAAAAAAAAATTCAATTTTTTTTTTCAAAATTGTTTTCAAAAATGGTTTTCAAGGGTAACCAAAGAAATATGAGATGTTTATGATCAGCCGGAGCAAGAAAGGATACCCTACGTTACCCACACTATTATTTTCTTATGATGATTATGAAAGAACTGCATGCTAGTTGTAGGCTAGGGATCTTCAGTAATTTCATGATAGAATTGTCTGATGTATGATGTATGGTATCCTAAGAGAATTTCATGTATGCTAGATGGAATTGACATCATTACTGTAGTTGTTTAGTGTGTGCATCACAGTTGTACATAACTAAGATTTTATAGTCTGGGATTGTTTGATTTAGCCTTATTTCTTGTTCCTCGTCTACTTGTGAGCTTATGGTAGAATCAAGTATTCAATTGTCTACGGAATCCAGTGTGAGGAATAATTAGCCACTCTTGAAAGAGTAGATATTGTAACAACCCATTTGTTTCATTTTTAAATAACCAAAACATTTCCGTAAGATATAAAATTCTAAACACATTTGTTTTCAAAATCCATAACATCAGATAAACTATTCTTAAAATCAGAGTGTCCCAAATAAAAAGCCAGAGAGCGCATGCCACACCATCACATCGGGCTCTTGCCCTTAGATCCTGAAGAACCTGAAACAACCAACAAACTGTAAGCTAATGCTTAGTGATTTCCCCCAGAGCATACCCCGCATAATCCACATAATCATATAATCCATATTAATCACATAAGCCATGCATATAACACATAAGGATGTCGTAGGCTCCCCCAGGGTCTTACACCTATGTGTCATGGGCTCCCCCGATGGTCTTTACATGGAAAGCCATGGGATCCCCCACATGGTTTGATATCCAAGTGACATGGGCTCCCCCATGGTGTTTACCTAGAATACCATGGGATCCCCCACATGGTCTGATATCCAAGTGTCATGGGCTCCCCCATGGCCTTTCATGCAAATATCATAGAGACAACTAGCATACCACATAACACACAACCAACTAGTATACTGCATATCACTAAATCAACTAGTGTACCACATATCACAAAATGGGCCGACCTTGGTGCCTTTGACCCATTGGTATGGCGAGGAGACTCACCTTTTAAGAAATGCTGAATTGGTAAGATCCAATCCCAACTCATAACTCCAAACTTAACCGCCTACAACCACCCTAGTGTTTGATTAGATGTCTAAACCCATACCTATTATCAGTATGTACTCAACCCGAGAGTAGCATGGTCCATTTGGGTTGCACTTCACTATAACAATTTGTATGGATAGTCTTTTGAGAATAGTATGTCTATGGTTTATCAATATATTATAAGTTGTAATATATTAATATGAAATCATATTATTTAATTAGTATTATCAAGAATTAATTTATAATTAATTTAGTGATTAAAAGGAACTAATTAAATATGGACTCTTATATATAGGATGGGCCAAGTTCATTTAGGTTGGGCTAAGCTTGCATGGATAGTCCATGGAGTTTTTAACCCATGGATCCTATGGAAATGAAAGGTCATGGGTATTAGGGTTTACATGAATGTAACCCTAATCCTCCATATGATATAAAGAGGTCTTTGGCACATGAAATAGACTAGTGTATGAGTAAACAAGAGTGGGCCGATTTCTAGTGTGCATTCTATTCTCTCAAGTTTTCCAAGGTGTTTTGGTGATTTGTGATTCCACTTGAGACATCCACATTATTGGTGCTAGGCTCTTGAAGCTCCAAGGAATCAACCACGAGGAAAAAAAAAGGTATGTCATTATATTAGATTCTTGTCTTGTATATACTTCATATTATGCTAGTTAGGATGAAACCTTGGAATATTGAATATTTGCATGTATAATAGAGAAAACATAGATCCAAGGTTTATAGGGTTGCATATACACCATAGGAGTGTTAGAATGCTCAAAACCCTTTAGTGGTATCAGAGTCTAGGCTTGGTTTTCAAATATACTTGATGCAGTGGCTTAAAAAATCGAATTTTATGTTGTCTGTACTGGGGACTCGACAAGTCCAAGCACAAATTCACCCAACTCGTCGAGTTGGTTCATGCACTCGACTAGTTGGACCCCCTGACAGCATATCTTCGAGTTTTAAGGCTAGAATTGGACAAGAATCATTACACTAAGCTGTTATTGAACTTATAAATTTGTTTTTGATGTGGTAATGATCATTCTAATCCAATTCCAAAGATAATTGTCAATAGATTCATGTTTTGTATTTGTTTAATGATTAGGCTAATTACATGAAAATTATTTGATTTGAATTGTCTTGTTCATATGAGTTTAATCTAGATCATAGTTTTTCTTGACATGTTTGTTTGTTTATTAGATTATCTAAATGGCCTTTAATGGATTCCATAACTTGTCCACAAGTTATGGAAAACCAAAAATACTTAAGAATGTTCTTTACTGCAGTCCAATGTTCTCTTCCAGGATTACCATGAAATCGACTAACCATGCTCAAAGAATAAGACACATCAGGGTGAGTACATGTCATAGCATACATGATTGAGCCTATAGCCGAAGCATGTGGGACTCGCCTCTCGTCAGCTATCTCTTCATCTGTTTTGTGGCTTTAGTTCTTACTCAACTTAACAATACTATGAATGGGTAGTTGCCCTTTCTTAGAATTTTCCATGCTAAACCGTTTTAGTACCATGTCTAATTATGTACTCTAAATAGGATCAATAAGTCTTTTCTTTGTATCCCTCAAAATCCTTATCCCAAGAATATAGGTCGCTTCCCCTAGATCCTTCATGGCGGAACACATTCCAAACCAAGATTTTACTTCTTGCAAGGTCGGAATGTCGTTTCCCATAAGGAGTATGTCATCAACATACAATACTAGGAAAGTCACTACACTCCTAATACTTTTAACATAAACACATTACTAATTCTCACTCCTAGAGAAACCAAACTCTTTAACTTTCTCTTAGAAGAAAAAAATTCAAGCTGCAAGATGCTTGTTTCCATCCATAAATGGATTTCTCAAGCTTACACAATTTATTAGGAAACTTTGTATGTACAAAAGCCTCTAGCTGTCTCATGTAAACATCCTCAGCCAACTTCCTATTTAGGAAAGCAGTTTTGACATCCATATTCCATATTTCATAATCATAAAACGTAGTTATACCAAGTATTATCCTAATAGACTTTATCTTAGCCATCGGTGAGAAGGTCTCATCATAGTTAATCCTTTGGGTTTAAGTAAAGCCCTTCAAGACCAGTCGTGCCTTGAAAGTGTGTACCTTTCCATCCATGTTGGTCTTCTTCTTGAAGATCCATTTGCACCTAACTATCTTTGATGTGGTACATGATCAACCAAATTCCAAACTTGGTTATCATACATGGACTTGATCTCGATTTCCATTGCATATTTCCACTTGGCACCTTAGGGCTTTCCATCGTTTCCTTGTAGTTAACTGGCTCATCCAAATCTACCAGTGTACCATCACTGATAAGCATGTCACCATCCGACGTTATATGGAAACCAAAGAACAAAGGTGGCATGCTAACCTTACTGGGTCGATGAAGAGGTAATGAATTTTCAATGGGCTAAACAGGAGTCTCATCCTTTGGTTGAGAAATAGTGTCTTTTAAGGTTCTTTCACTATTTGACTCCTAAATCTCTTCAAGGTTAATTTCACTCCCACTGTCCTCTTTGAATATGAGTTCTCTCTTGCGAAGGACTTTCTTCGAGCTACAAACACCATGTTCCCACTAGGTCTGTAGAACAAGTATCCAAAAGACTTCTGTAGGTAACCAATGAAAATACACCTCTCACTTCTAGGTTCTAGCTTGTCATGAATCTATCGTCTAATGAAAGCTTCACAACCCAGACCTTGATATAGGCAAGCGATGGAACTTTCCCTATCAACATATCATGAGGTGTTTTGGCAACCTTCTTGGTAAGGACAAGATTAATGATATGTTTGGTTGTCTATAAGGCATACCACCAGAAAGAAATAGGAAGAGAAGCTTGACTCATCATGGAACGAACAATGTCTAAAAAGGTCTGATTACGCCTCTCAGCCACACCATTAAGTTGTGGTGTCCTAGGAGGAGTCAATTATGAAACTATTCAACATTCCTTAAGATAGTCATGGAACTCGATACTAAGATTCTCGACCTCATGTTTAAACTCTTTGAACTTTTCAAAGGTTTTTGATTTATGTTTAATTAAGTAGATATACACATATCTGCTATAATCATCCGTAAACGTCATGTAGAATCGATTAGCATTCCTTGTGGTAGATATGAAGGGTCCACACACATCGGTGTGTATGAGATCAAACAAACCTTCACCTCTTTCACAAGACCTAGTGAAAGGTGATTTTGTCATCTTACCCAAAATACAAGACTCACATTCATCATCCGGCCTTAAGTCAAATAATTCCAATACTCCGTCTTTTTGGAGTTTGGCGATGCGTTTCTTGTTAATGTGTCAAAGACGAAAATGCCACAAGCATGCCTTGTCTACAACATTAGACGAATCAATATGAAATACACTATCGCCCAAGTTATCAACACAAATCACTGTTTCATACACACCATTACAAGGTAAAGCTTTAAACATAAAAACACCATTTATATAAGCCAAAATCAATCCATTCAAATCATCAAAAGAATATCGACAACCTTATCTGAACAACGCATGAAAAGAAATAATGTTTCGCATCATTTATAACGAATAACAACAATTTAACAAATCAATTCTAACATCACTACTAAGCAGTAGACTATAAGTTCCAATCTTGGTAGCGGGTGAAGATCGCCTATTCCCCATGATCATACTTATTCTTCCATGCTTCACTTCCTCACTTTCTATTAGTCCCTACAAATCAGTGATGGGTTTTAGGTAAAACAAACAAACTAGAAAACAATTCCTAAGTTCACATGCAACCTACTTTGGATCTATGTTTTATCTATTGAACATACAACTTTGAATTGCAAAACAAGAACCCTAGAGGAGAGAGGATATAATTGAAATTTACAAACTAGGGTTTAGTAATTACATACCTTTCAATTGTTATAGCAAACAATTGATGATTCCCTTGATCTTGATCTTGATCTTCTTGGAAGCTTAGCACCACAAGTGTAATGCCTCTAATGGAATCACACCCAAACTAGCAAGAAGGAAAGTATAGGAGAGAGGGAAGAGGGAGTATGAAAAATTTCGGCCCTTAGGGTTTCTTCCAAAGAAAAGAGTGACCAAAACATGAACCAGGAGGCTCCTTATATAGCTGAGGGATCTAGGGTTTAGGGGAAACCCTAGTTATCCTTTGCTTAGGGCCTAAGCAAACCCAAGGGCCTTATCCAAGCCCCTATGGACGAAATTATCAGGGTTTCCCCTAAATATTTCGTCCACCCTTATCCAAGGGGGTTCTAGAGCCTTCCACTCAACTATTAGATAATTGCAAACTAGTCCCTGCACCTTATAATTAATTCTTTTAACCCCGAAATTAATTCTAATTAATTTCTGGCTAACAACTAATTAAATAAAATGATTTCTTATTAATATATTAATCTTTTAACATATTAATAAATTCATTTATATTAATTTATTAATCTTATAATAAATTAATATCTCTCCTTTCATAATTTCCTTGTCCGGTTGCTAGGTTTGAGGGCAACCCAAAAAGACTGTGCTGCTATCAATTCAAGTACATACCAATTATAGTTATGGGCTTAGACACCTAATACAACAGTCTCCCACTTGGATAAGTCTGTAACTATAATTGCTAGTATGCTTTCTAAATTTGACCAGCAAATTGTAGCTTCCAAAAAGCTGTTGCCGAACTCTGACCCAGTCAGTTACGTGTCCTAAGATAAGTGATCATATAATACTTCGTTCTGCTAGATATCCCTAGACAAAAGACATGGAATGCAATCAACCTCTTTGTCTAGAATCTATGTTTCCCGATTCCTGATTAGTGATGATGTAGGACTTCTAATTGAACACATCAATTTAGTCCTGGCTGGGCCCAGCACATAAGTCAACACCAAGTCATCGAGGGCCCCACAGATATCGCTTTTTTCCATTAAGGAAAAAGGAACGAACAAACATTGACTCATATGCTTGTATCTTTTACTCATCAAACCATACATGATAATACGTTTTATAACACCAAGTTACTGATGCGTTTTCGTATTACCAATGCATAGCCGACTTGCAAATTACAACTCATATATCTCTGTTTCAAGATTATAAGATATTATCGTCTCAGTATTACTCGTGATGAATTCCATGAAGTAATACTCTGAGCGAGGGTTTATCCAATACTCAAATCTCAATTTCTGAGTACTCATGAACGTTGCAGCAAAATCTATTGCCATGTCTATCCTTAGACAATCTATAATCCAGTTCATGACAGTCTTGATTCACTACTTACTTCCAAAAGTACGAGCGACTGTGGAGTTTGAATAATCTTATTATTCGGGAAGTAAAACATGCAAAAATGAAACACAATAATAAACAATTGACAAAAGGTAGAACCCAAACTTATAAATAATACTTTATTATTTAATCACCAAAAGTCAATTACATTTACTTTGTTACAAGTTTCAGAACAAAACTAATCTAACTACTAAAACTAATGTCATCTTTCAGTCCTATGCTCCGAGCATGCTGAATATGCTTAGCCCTACTCAGACCCTTTGTGAGGGGATCTGCTGGGTTATCTTCATATGACACCCTCTTCACTATAAGATGGCCTTCTTCTACTCTATGTCTGATGAAATGGTACTTTCTGTTGATATGTCTGGTTTTACCATGATCTCTCGGTTCCTTTGTCAAGGCAACCGCTCCTTCATTATCGCAGAACAGTTCCATAGGCTCCTGGATGGTTGGAACAACTCCAAGATCCCCGATGAAGTTCCTCAACCAAGCTGCTTCTTTCGACGCTTCACTTGCTGCTATGTACTCTGATTCACAAGTAGAATCAACCACCGTATCTTGCTTGGAACTCTTCCAAGTAACTGCTCCTCCATTTAATAAGAATACCTAGCCTGATTGAGAACGGAAGTTATCTCTATCCGTCTGAAAGTTGCCATCACTGTAACCATCTACTCTCAAGGTATCATTGCCACCAAGTACAAGGACCCAGTCCTTTGTTCTTTGCAAATACTTGAGTATATTCTTCATGGCTATCCAATGAGCTCTACCTGGGTTTCCCTGATAGCGACTGACCATGCTCAAAGCAAATGCCACATCAGGGCGAGTACATGTCATAGCGTACATGATCGATCCGACAGCGGAAGCATAAGGTACACGACTCATGTCATCTATTTCCTCATCTGTACTCGGGCATTGAGTCTTACTCAATTTGGTATTGCTCTGGATAGGTAGCTCTCCCTTCTTGGAATTTTCCATACTAAACCTCTTTAGTACCTTATCCAAGTATGTGCTCTGACTAAGTCCAATTAGTCTCTTCTTTCTATCTCTCAATATTCTAATCCTAAGAATATAGGCGGCTTCTCCTAGGTCTTTCATGGCAAAACACTTTCCAAGCCAAGACTTAACCTCATTCAAGGTTGGAACGTCGTTACCAATGAGTAATATGTCATCGACATATAACACTAGAAAAGTTACTATACTCCCACTAGCCTTGATATACACACAAAACTCATCTTCACTTCTAGAGAAACCAAACTCTTTGACTTTCTCATGGAAGCAAAGATTCCAGCTGCGAGATGCTTGTTTCAATCCATAGATGGATTTCTCAAGCTTGCACACTCTATTGGGAAACTTTGCATCAACAAAACCCTCTGGCTGACTCATGTAAACATCTTCAGCCAACTTCCCATTAAGGAAGGCAGTCTTGACATCCATCTGCCAGATTTCATAGTCATGAAAGGCAGTTATGGCGAGCAATATCCTAATAGATTTAATCTTAGCTACTGGCGAAAAGGTCTCATCATAGTCAACCCCTGGGGTTTGAGTGAAACCTTTTGCAACCAGTCGAGCCTTGAATGTATGCACATTCCCATCCATGTTTGTCTTTTTCTTAAAGATCCATTTGCACCCAACTGTCTTACGACCTGGTGCACTATCAACCAAATTCCAAACTTGGTTGTCATACATGGACTTAATCTCGCTGTCCATTGCCTCTTTCCACTTGGAAGCCTCTGGGCCTGCCATTGCTTCCTTATAAGTGACTGGTTCATCTAAGTTTACCAATGTTTTGTCACTTATGAATGTGTCACCATCTGAAGTAATATGAAAACCATACAACTCAGGTGGCACACTCACCCTAGTGGATCTTCGAAGAGGTAATGATTTATCAACTGGTTCAACAGGAACTGTTTCCTCTGGTTGAGTGCTAGTGTCATCTAAGGTTCCTTCATTGGTTGACTCTTGAATCTCTTCAAGTTCAATGGTACTCCCACTGTCCTCTTTGAATATGAGCTCTCTTTCCAGAAAGACTCCTCTTCGAGCTACAAACACCACGTTTTCACTAGGTCTGTAGAACAAATATCCAAAAGACTGCTTTGGGTAACCAATGAAAACACATTTCTCACTTCTAGCTGCTAGCTTGTCGTGAGTCTCTCGTCTTACGAAAGCTTCACAACCCCAGACTTTAATATGTGCTAACGAGGGAACTTTCCCTGTCCACATTTCGTGAGGTGTTTTGGCAACCTTCTTTGTAGGGACAAGATTAAGGATGTGGGTGGCTGTCTTTAAGGCATACCCCCAAAAGTGAATAGGAAGCGAGGCACGACTCATCATGAAACGAACCATGTCTAACAAGGTTCGATTACGCCTCTTAGCTACACCATTTAACTGTGGTGTCCTAGGAGGAGTCAATTGTGAGACTATCCCACATTCTTTCAGATAGTCGTTGAACTCGGTACTAAGATACTCCCCGCCTCTATCGGATCTAAGTATCTTGATCTTTCTACCCAATTGATTTTTGACTTCATGCTTAAACTCTTTGAACTTTTCAAAGGTTTCTGACTTATGTTTGATCAAGTAGATGTAACCATATCTGCTATAATCGTCAGTGAAAGTCACATAGAATCGATTAGCATCCCTTGTGGTTGATCTGAAGGGCCCACACACATCTGTGTGTATGAGATCCAACAGACCTTCACCTCTTTCACAAGACCCTGTGAATGGTGATTTTGTCATCTTTCCCAAAAGACAAGATTCACACATATCATCTGATTTTAGGTCAAATGATTCCAACACTCCATCCTTTTGGAGTTGGGCTATGCGTTTCTTGTTAATGTGTCCAAGACGACAATGCCACAAGCATGCCTTGTCTACACTATTAGACAAGTCAATATTAAGTACACTATTTCCTAAGCTATCAACACAAGTCACTGTTTCATACACACCATCACAAGGTAAAGCTTCAAACACAAAAACACCATTCTTATAAACAGAAATTGAACCATTCAAATCATTAAAAGAATATTTAAAACCTTGTCTGAACAATGCATGAAATGAAATAATGTTTCTCATCATCTTAGACGAATAGCAACAATTTATTAAGTCTAATCTAACATCATTACTAAGCAATAGTTGATAAACTCCGATCTTGGTCACTGGTGAAGACTTTCTGTTCCCCATGATCAAGTTTATCCTCCCATGCTCTATCTCCTCACTTTCCTTTATCCCCTGCAAATCAGAACAGATATGAAAACCACATCCTGTATCAAGAACCCATGAACGAGAAGATAATGAGTTATTAGCAGAAATAGTGTAAATACCTGCCGAGGATGGCTTCACTTTGCCATCCTTGATATCTTGCAGATATTGTGGGCAAGATCTCTTCCAATGCCCCTTTTGATTGCAGTAAAAACAAATGGCCTCTTTTGGATCAGAAACATGGGGAGTGGAACCATTGGGCTTAGCCTTCGGGCCATTACTAGATGACACAACTTGAACCTTGCTCTTCCAGTTTTGCTTGGGAGGACCTTTCCTCTTCTTCCCCTTTCCCTGTCCAATGGCCAAGACAGGCGCACTTGCAGGTATGGAGGGTATACTTTTACCCTTCATCCCTGCCTCAACTGTCTGCAACAAGTTGTGCAATTGGGCCAAAGTCTGCTCCGTGTTGTTCAAATGGTAAGTTAAGATAAACTGACCATAACAATCAGGCAACGAGTTCAAGACCATGTCAATGGCCAATTCCTCATCGAAGTGAATGTTGAGCTTGACCAAACGCTCTATGTAACGTTGCATTCTTTGCACATGAGATACAACCGATTCCCCCTCTTTCATCTTGCAAGCCATGAGTGACTTGACTACCTCAAACTTTTCTTGACGAGCTCGCTTATGGTACTTTTCCATAAGGTCCTTGTTCATCTCAAAAGGCCAGTAGTCCTCATAGTACCTTTGCAATTCTGGGGACATGGTTGCAACCATGATGCATGCCACTTTGGTAGCATCATCATAGTGTTTCTTGTAGGCAGCATACTCTTCAGGAGTGGTTTTTGACTCATCAAGTTCTTTAAGCTCCTTTTCAAGGACATACTCTTTGTCCTCGAATCTAAGCGCCATCTTGATGTTACGCATCCAATCGTTATAGTTGGAGCCATCCATAACGACTTTGGAGCAGATGTTTAGTAGAGAGAAGTTGTGGCTGGAGGATGATGAAGCAGAAGTGTTTCCAGGAGTAGACATCTGAAAAGAAAGATAGTTTTAGTTAGATTCCAAGACACCTTAATATAATAACCCAAAGATATCATATCAAGGTTAGGACCCAACTATGACGATTTACAACTTAGAAATGGGATGCCGAGATCCAAGTTCAAATCTCATAAAGGTAGGTGAATGACGATTCACCAATTCCACCATTAGACAAAATAAATGAAGTGAAATTCCTAATTCTTTTGAGATACATTAAAACTATTTAATGGCATGTTTTAATCTCGGATTATGCTCTACTATTTGTGACTGGGATACCGATGATCACAAACTAGATGTGAATAACCATGCAAATGTGCTTGGTAACCTTATTGTCTTTATCATTAACTATTGATGTGCCGGTAAACCACACACGCTCCATCAAAATGATAATTATAAGATACCCATTACTACTCTTTATTAGTGCCTTTTAGTGTGCCGGTTAACCACACACGCTCCACTAACGACCAATAAAGCATAATGTGCAATTTCATGGATTAGCATACTTTTCACATTTTTCCTAAAGTAACTAGAGTTGGGATTTTGAAAAATAGTGTTCTAGTACTTTCTTTAATAGCATTATACTTTTAATGGGAAGTAGTTGTCCTATCAAATCCGTTCTGCTAACGACCCTCCACTAATCAAGGAAGCGGTGGGTGAGAGTGGACACCCATTCAACTACCATTTTATAGGCAGTTTCCTTATACCCCCCTTATAGACTAGCTTTGTGAATGAGGCATACTAGCAATTTGACTGACCATATTCTTATACATATATAATATTTAACTTTTAATTATAATATATATATATATATATATATATATATATATATATATATATATATATATATATATATATATATATATATATATATATAAGGTGTGTTTTAAAACATTTTAAAACTCCATGGGTTTATATAAATTTTTTCGAAATTTAAACTATTAAATTTTAAATTTAAATAAACCAATTAATTAGATTTAATATTTATCTATTAATTAACTTTTAATTATTAATTAATTTATTAAATCTTGTAAGGATTATCTAATTAAATTAAACAATTAATTTAATCCTAATCCATATCCCTTCTAGATTTCGAAAATATGGGGATAGGATAATTTCCTTATTTTTCTCAATTATCCAATAAGGCAACTATTATCCAAAACAAAGAAACCCTAATCTTTATAGCATATTTCGAAATTTCCAAGGGAGGAGGCTAGGGTTTTCAAAACCCTAACCCTAATTTCGATTAGGGTTCTTTGGAGGCTAGGGTTTTCAAAAACCCTTTGATCCACACCCCTAAAAATCGAAAAAATGCCCTTTAGGGTTTAATAGCTATAAACCCTAATTTACAATTAAAAAATTATAACAAATTCAATTTAAAACAAACAAATGCTCTGATACCACTGATGGGTTTTAGGTAAAACAAACAAACTAGAAAACAATTCCTAAGTTCACATGCAACCTACTTTGGATCTATGTTTTATATATTGAACATACAACTTTGAATTGCAAAACAAGAACCCTAGAGGAGAGAGGCTATAATTGAAATTTACAAACTAGGGTTTAGTAATTACATAACTTTCAATTGTTATAGTAAACAATTGATGATTCCCTTGATCTTGATCTTGATCTTCTTGGAAGCTTAGCACCACAAGTGTAATGCCTCTAATGGAATCACACCCAAACTAGCAAGAAGGAAAGTAGAGGAGAGAGGGAAGAGGGAGTATGCAAAATTTCGGCCCTTAGGGTTTCTTCCAAAGAAAAGAGTGACCAAAACATGAACCAGGAGGCTCCTTATATAGCTGAGGGATCTTGGGTTTAGGGAAAACCCTAGTTATCCTTTGCTTAGGGCCTAAGCAAACCCAAGGGCCTTATCCAAGCCCCTATGGACGAAATTATTAGGGTTTCCCCTAAATATTTCGTCCACCCTTATCCAAGGGGGTTCTAGAGCCTTCCACTCAACTATTAGATAATTGCAAAATAGTCCCTGCACCTTATAATTAATTCTTTTAACCCCGAAATTAATTCTAATTAATTTCTGGCTAACAACTAATTAAATAAAATGATTTCTTATTAATATATTAATCTTTTAACATATTAATAAATTCATTTATATTAATTTATTAATCTTACAATAAATTAATATCCATCCTTTCATAATTTCCTTGTCCGGTTGCTAGGTTTGAGGGCAACCCAAAAGGACTGTGCTGCTATCAATTCAAGTACATACCAATTATAGTTATGGTCTTAGACACCTAATCCAACAATTAGAACAAATGTGAAAACCACATACTGTATCAAGGACCCAAGAACGAGTAAGTTGTGAGTTATTGAATTGAATAGTGTATATACTTGCTGAAGATGGATTGACTTTTCTATCCTTTATGTCCTACAAGTACTTGGCAATACTTCGTTTCTAGTGGCCTTTATCGTTGCAGAAATAGCAAACAACCTCTTTAGGATCACTCACAACTAAAATATCAGAACTTGTCTTGGGCTTGGACCCACTGCTAGATGATCCAACATCGCCCTTTCCCTTCTAGTTTGGTTGATGATCTATCTTCCTTTTTATTTCCACTACTTTGTACAATGGCTAGGACTGTAGCACTTGTTACAGAAGGTACATGATTCTTTTTCATCCCTGATTCAGTTATCAGCAACAAGTTATGGAGTTGGGTTAACATAGTCTCTGTGTTGTCCAAATGATAAGTTAAGACAAACTGATCATAACTTGGAGGCAAAGAGTTAAGGACCATATCTATGGACAACTCTTTTTCAAAAGACACGTTGAGTTTTTCCAATCTCTCCACATATCTCTGCATTCTTTGCACATGATTGCAAACATATTCTCCATCATGCAGTTTGCAAGCCATTAATGCCTTGACGACATCGTACCTCTCTTGATGTAGTTTCTTGTGAAACTTTTCCACAAGATCCAAGCACATCTCATAAGGATAATAGTCCTCATAGAACTTTTGCAACTCAGGTACCATGGTTGTAACCATTATGCAAATGACATTTGTTGCGTCATCATAGTGTTGTTTATAGGCAGGTTGTTCCCCTGGAGTAGCAGTTGACTTATCGATTTTGAGTAGAGATTTATCGAGAACATATTCTTTTCCCTCATATTGAAGAATTATTTTGAGATTTCGCATCCAGTCCATGTAGTTTGGACCAATTAATTTCTCTTTAGTGAGGATCGATAGTAAAGTGAAGTTCGAGTTGTTGTTGGTGGAGGTTTGATCAGCAACATCACCAGTAGAGGTAGACATATATAGAAGAAGAAAAGTTTTAGTTAGTTGATATGAATTCCTTAATATTTTAACCCATAATAAATATTCAAGGCTAGGATCCAATATAACAATTCATAACTAAGAAGAGGGATGTCGTAATCTTATTGCGAATTTATTAAAATAGGTAAAACAATTTACGAATTTCAATCTATGAAATTCCTAGATCTTTTGAGATTCATTAAATCTATCAATGACATGTTTAATCTCATATTATGATCTTTTATTTGTGACTGGGATGCCAAGGATCACAAACAAGATGTGCATAACCATGCAAACACGCTTGACAACCTCGATGTCATTTATCATCTCTAAATAATGTGTCGGTTAACCACACATGCTACATTAACAATTATAATTTTCAAGATGCCCATCATTTCTCTTTAAAGTCCTTAATAGTGTGTCGGTTACCCACACACGATCCATATCAACATATAAAACATGATGTGCATTTTCATGGATTAGCATACTTTTCACATTTTTCCTAAAATAACTAGAGTGAGATTTTTAAAGAAGGTTGTAGTACTTTTGTATCATTATACTTTTGATGAGGTTATGTCCTATCGAACCCGTTCTGCTAACAACCCTCCACCAAACAAGGGAGCGGTGGGTGGGAGTGGACGCTCATTCAATTACCATTTTATAGACTGCTTCCTTATACCCCCTTATAGTATGGCTTCATGAATGAGGTATACTAGCAATTCGACTAACTTATTCTGATACATATAGTAATTAACTTTTAATATATATATATATATATATATATATATATATATATATATATATATATATATATATATATAGATATAGATATATATAAGGTGTATTTTAAAACATTTCAAAATACAAGGTTTAAAGTTTTAATTATCTAAATTAAACTTTTTAATTAAGTTAAATTTAAACCAATTATGATTAATTTTCATCTTTTAATGAACTATTGAATAAATTAATTTAAATCATTTACGGATTAAATAATTATTTACTATTAAACAATTAATAAAATAATTCAAATTTAATCATAATCCAATACCCTGTCAAATTGTCGAAAATTAGGGTATAGTTTATCCAATTTTAATTAGGGTAAATGTCACTGTAGCCCTACAATGTTTTGGGTTTTTGTTGATTTGGTCCCTTAACTTAATTTCTTGCCTTTTAAGGGATTAAAGTTCATAACAACCTGTCTATTTTGCCACCCTAACCGATTGTAGCCGGTTTCACATGCAACGTCAACTAAAATTGCCAAATCATCACTAACATGGACTCACTTAGTAAAATCAACGTCACTTAGAACAGCTGAAGATGGAGATGAATTTTGGTGTTTATGGAACTTACTTTGAAAATCAAAATCATCGAAAGCACTTGACATGTCGAGTATGGAAATAGTCAAATTGGTTCTGATGCGTCACTGAGTTGGTTATCGAACAATTGAAGAACAGTCAATGTAAAATTCAAATTTGGTATTTATTGATGTTTCGGTAGTAATATGGATTGAAATCGTTTCGATAATCACATTCAAGATCGAAGTTTTATGTGTGGTGATATCGAAGTTCAGATGAATGGTTAGTGAGTTACCAAATAATGGTCAAATCATAGAATTGAAAAGTCAAACATGGAGTTCTTTTGGTTAAATAGAATCGAAGTGAACTCGGTGAATCAATTGTAGATTGAAGTGTGAATCGGAAGTAAAAGAAAAAAATGTTAGTCGAAGTGGTAATATTCAATCGATTGGTTAACGCTTCAAGATTTCAAAGGTTTCCAACTTCAGAACTTAAACCACCGGTGAGATTGTTATTGCTTAGATCGAGAATACGAAGAGATTCAAGTTTGAAAAGCGATTGAACAATCATACCCTGGAAACGATTCACACTCACCTTTAATGTTCTCAAGTTCGAAGAGAAACCTGTTCAGGTCCTAGTCCACCTTCAAGCGAATTCGTGCTTATATCCAAATAACGGAACTTTGTTAATCGGAAAAGTTGGTCGGGAATGGAGTCATTGAAGCTGTTCTGCATTATATCAAGATGAACAAGTCCGGTGAGGTTACCAAACACATCTTCAGGGATCTTACCTACCAACAAATTCATGGAGATATTGAGGAATTTCAAGGATTGGGTTTTGAAAAGGGGATTCAAGATACTTGAATACACCGTAACCTGGTCAACAAACAGAGGAGCGACGATGTCAAGGCGGAGTTGGGTGACGACTTTTGTTTTGTTTCTGGATTTGATTATTGAAATGAGTTGAAGATCGAAAACTTCATTTTTGGTTATGAGTTGATTCAAGCATGCTGCTTACATTCTATTCACAAGGAAATTTGGGGAAGATAAAAACACATGTTATATATTTAGCCCTAAAATTTTAGCATTTTGGCAATTTTAGTTGACATGGCATGTGAAACCGGCTACAATAGGTTAGGATGGCTAAATAGACAGGTTGCTATAGACTTCAATCCCTTAAAAATCAAGAAATTAAGTTAAGGGACTGAATCGACTAAAACCCAAAACATTGTAGGGCTACAGTGACATATACCCTTTTAATTATTCTATTTTAAGAATTTTAAAACAATAATTAAGAAAACTAGATAAACCTTAACAAACCTAGCTATTTTCGATATTTAAGGGGTGGAGGATAGGGTTTCAGAACCGTAGCTATTTTCAAAATGTCAAGCCCTTAGGGTATAATTTCTATAAAGCCTAATTTAAATCTATTGAACATTATGCATAATCAATTGAAAGCTATGACTATGATACCACTGATAGGTTTATAGGTTATAATTAAGACATGTGACGAAATCAACTTAACCCTTAAGTTCGCATGCAACATACTCTAGATCTAAGTTTTCTCTATTGAAAGCAATAAACAATTGAACATCGTAAAACCTAATGCAAGCCTAATATAATCGAAATTACAAGGATTAGGGTTTACACAACTCTTTGATTATTGTTGTAAATACTAAAGAATTCCTTTCTTCAATTTGCTTGGAAGCCAACACCAAAAGATTGATGTCGCTAATGGTTTGTACCCAAACCGTAGCAATGGAAGACTTGAGACGAGAGAGGAGAGAGGAATAGAAATTTGGCTCTTATGAGTGTTGGCTTAGACGAAAATGAGGAACCCAAGAGGTCTTATTTATAGTTGATAGGAAAACCCTATAAACCCTAATTTGAAATAAAATAATATTATTTCAAATTTGACTTATCTAGTTTTCTTATTATCTATATGGGACATTCTAGAAACTCTAGGTGGCTCCAAAATTTCGTCCCCCCTAGGAAGGATCTAGAATCCTTCTATTGTTCTACTATTGAACAATTATAACTTTAGTCCTTGCACTTTTAATTAATCTCAAAATTAATTCAAATTAATTTCTGATTAATTATTAATTAAATAATATTATTTCTAATTAATATATTAATCTCATAATATATTAATAAATTATTTATTTCTATTTATTAATCATATAATAAATCAATAAATCAATCTATCTCCAAAAGTCATTCCGTCAATTACTAGTTTCGATGGGAACTTAAAAAGGATTTTGTTTTTAATTTAAGTATATATTAATTTAGTTATTGGCTTAGACACCTAATCCAACAACATCATCAAGACAATGACATGAAAAAAAATCCAAATTCATAGTGTAACGAACATATTCTACACCATATATAAGTGTTCGATCTTTTCAACGACAACACTAAAGCCACTGCCGTAATAAATGGAAGTGAAGTAGAGAAGATAAAAAGGTTCTTTGGTATAGGTTTTGTATCAGTAAAGCTCTAAATAAGTTATGTTCCTATAAAGTGTTGCTACTACAAAAATGTTGGCAACAATTAATTCCCATCATCCCAAACATTTTTTCACTTGACTTCAAACAAAACCCTACATTTAAAAGATAAATCCAAAAACTGAATTTTAAGAAAAACAACTTGATTGATAATTAAAGTATAAGCAGGAAATAGCTTGTGATTAAGCTTAAAGGCTATAAATGGCCAAACTTTCAATAGAAAGCCCACTTTATTCTAATCACCCCAAATTGGAACTTAGAAATCGTGAAAATAAAGTCTTTGAAATGAAGTCAAATTATCATATGTTTGGCTTCGGTTTCAATATAAACTAGTATTATACCCGCTCGGTGCACGGTGGACCGATGTAATAAAAAAATATTAATTTTACTTTCTTTTATATCATTATTCTATAAAATCGGTGGACCGGTGTAGTAAAAAAATATAGATTTTACTTTCTTTTGTATCATTATTCTGTAAAAGTATTTGAAGCTAAGCTATGTCATAATATATAGGAAATCTATGAATTTTCGCTAGAGTCGGCAAGGAGCATGAGAAGGAGCGTGTATCAATTTAGTTGTATTCATGATTCTTTGACTGATTTAGTTTCTTGCATTGCAAACTGTGTCATAAGGGTATGTACATAAGGCTATGTATTTTTATGTTGATGTATTTTAATTGCTTTAATTTTTTTTTGAACGATGTCTTAATTGTTTTTATGTTTTGCTTTCAGGTCTAAAGGGGTTAAATAATATTTCTTTCGGGTGTAATAACCTCAAAGGCAATTGAGGCAAACATGTACAGATGTACCAAATCTTCATCAAGGATAAACTGGGAAAAAAACCCAAACTTTTATGTATTGAGATCTTGAGCATGAAACCAGATACAAAGAAATGGAGAATACATGGGCAATATTGTTATTTAGTGGTGGGTCTTAAGTTTAATACGTGGCTGGACAAAAATGAAAAACATTGGTTCTTACATATTTTCAAACAATATGTTAAATATTGTGAATTCTCTTGAAGTGCTTAAATATTTTCGACACAAACAAAAGAAAAAATGACTCCAAATTACTAAATAACATTTTCAAAAACAACTAAAATCTTATGTATATCTTTAGAAAACCAATGGAGAGGTTAATTATCTAATTAAGAAGTTAAAGAAACACATCTTAACAGAATCATATATATTTTCGGGGTGTATTAAACTATTATAAGAAAAGATATATAAGTACAATATTACAATAAGCAAAAAAAAAAGTAGAATGTTGCAATAAGCAAAAAGTGAACCAACAGATTATTTATTAGGAGGTAACTGGTTACCACTCTATTCCTTCAAAACTTACATGATTACAATTATCCACTTTACATCCCGATGAAATTACTTTCCTAATATATCTTCTCACATTTGTGATTACATGATACATTAAACCAAATTTCTTTTGTTGTCTTGGACTACCTATTTTTTCTAATTGAAATTTAAAAAAAAAAAATACTTGGTATATAAAAGTACCTGGGTAGCTATTTTTCCATCTTCTCGATTGTTTTTAAAACTTTACCATAGTTGCACTGGGCAATCAATAAACCAAATGGATTTAAAAGCCATAAGGAATATGCATTTAACATGGTGGTAGACTCATAAGCTCCAACTGAGGCATTTTCTTCAAATCAAGGTCTGTTAGTAATTTTATCTAGAGGAGATTCTACTGAATTAAATATAGAGAAAATGACAAAAATAGCCAATTACACTAATTGCATTACAAAAATAGCCAAAAAAAATCGAGATTACATATAGAGCCACCCATTTCGCAGATGAGAAGGTCCCATCTGCGAAATGGGCTTCTCATCTGCGAAAGTACAAGTGCCTAAAGCACAGTTGTGCTTTAGGCACTTGTACTTTCGCAGATGAGAATTTTTTTTTTTTTTTAAATTTTTTCGGTATAAATAGGGGTAATTTCGCAGATGGAATAGGTCCCATCTGCGAAATCCTCTGATCCTATCTGCGAAATGATGCAATTTTATTTATTTATTTATTTATTTATTTATTTATTTTTAAGGTTGACTACGAAATGAATTGGTTTGACTACGAAATGGGCTTTGCTATATAAAAACTTTTGTAGAAAAAATATCATTTTGGATGTTATTTGGTTTGTGAAATACTCTCTATCTCTACAATTTGCTCAAAAAATGATTGAATATTTGGTTTGTTTTGTAACCGGTGGGAGATGGCAAGTTAATGGAACTAATCTGGAATACATATGTCCACAGGGAGGTATTTCTGAACTTGCTTTGATATTTTCTGAGTATATTAGTTATATTGATTTTGTATCTATGGTAAGAAGCAAAATTGGTTTGTTAGACAAATATAGAATTAGTCTTCGTTTCCACCATCCTGAATTAAATTATTATATAGCTATAGTTGAAGACGTGGATGTTAGAATGTTGATAAACGTAATCAAATGTAGTGGAGGAAGGGCTGTGAAAGTGTTTGTGGTGGTTGATGAAGTTGAGGAGGTTAATGGGGGCGGTGAAATTGGAAACGAAGTTGTTGGTAATTTATGCAGTTTTAAAGGGAGCAACGATCCGATAGGTACTTTCAATACTCCTAGTGTACCTCAGTTTCACAGTGTTGCTGAAAATGTTAATGTTAGTTATTCACCTATTCAATATGTGGATCCCGAGAATTACAAGTATGTTGGTGATGATGATGTTGGTACATATCTTAATCATGTTGGTGGTCGTTGTGATGATGTTGCCGAACAAGAAGTTAAACTTATGAATAGGCGTGTGGTAGATAAAACTAAAAAGAAAAAAAATTCAACTCAAAAATATGAAAAAAATCATGTTTACGGGCATTATGTTGATGTTGGTGATGTATGTTTAGATATAACCGAGCTACAAAGTAATTCCGATAGAGATGAGTTGGATGATGAAGTTAAAGCTAAGTATCCCGATAACCTTTTTCACGGTATGCCCCCTGTACCAGCATGACCAGTTGATCTTAATGAAGATATCCCAACACAGATGGTAGACATTAATCTTCAAAAGATTCAATGTGAGAGTATATTTAAAAACAAAGAACTTTTAAAGCGGTGTATTGGTAAAAAATGTCTTCGAGAAGGTTTCCAGACGAGGACAAGTAGATCCACCAAATCAAGGTATGAAGTTGTGTCTGTTTCGAAAAATTGTTCTTGGTTACTAAGAGCAAAAGCAATTAAAAATTCTGATGGACTTTTCCAAGTGAATAAATTTGTTGATGTACACACATGTTCTTCAACATTGTTGCAACCTAATCATCGACAAGCAAACAAATATGTTTTGGGTGAATATGTTGCTGATGTTTTGGCTGAAGACTATAGTAGAGTTTATCGGGGAAAAGAAATTGTTAATGATATGAATGCTCAATTGAATATCAATATCTCATACCATCAGGCATGGCGTGCGAAGCAATATGCATTGTTGTCGTTAAGGGGTACGAAAGAGGATTCTTTTACCAAACTTCCGGCGTATTGTCACAACTTGGCCAAACATAATCCGGGTACTGTCACACATATTAAAACAGATGCTGATGATCGGTTTGAGTTTTTGTACGTCGCACTCGGTTGCTCGGTTAGTATTATCATGTCCTAATTTTTTTTTAATATTTATTTTGGTGTATTTGAATAGATATACAATGTATTGTAGGTACGAGCTTTTGTCAATTTTTGTAAGCCGACCCTAGTAGTAGATGGAGCTCACCTAAAGGGCGAGTTCAAAGGTACCATGCTACTTGCAGTTACTAAGGACGGACAAAATCAAATATTACCGGTTGCATATGGTATATGCAAAAATGAGTGTACTGATTCTTGGACATGGTTTTTTCAAAAACTACGTGATTGCATAGGAAATATGCAGGAGCTTACAATTATATCTGATAGGTCTCCATCTATAGCAACATCTGTTGCCAACATTTTTCCTCACGCTCATCATGGAATATGTGGTGTCCATTTGTATTTCAACATAGTATCTAGATTCGACAAGAGTAAGACGGTTAAAGGAATTTTTTGGGAGGCGTGTAGGGCGTACACAGTTGATGCTTTTGATGCTGCCATGGATGTTATGAAAAAGACAAAAGAACCAGTATGGGAGTACTTAAAAAGTATAAATCCAGAAACTTGGTCAAGGGCACATTTTAAAGGGAACCGATACAATCTTATGTCGTCCAACAGTGCGGAGTCTATAAATGGATTATCTAGACACGCACGTAAGGTGCCAATACTTATGTTGATTGATTTTTTTCGTGCTACAATACAACAATGGTGGTTTCAAAGACGTGACTTTGCAGGTATTACATAAATTTGTAATATTAATGTTTTATTAGTTTCGATGTTATTGATTTTAACTTCTTCATTTTGGCTGTTTTTTTTAGCGGAAGCAACAACAACACTTACCCCTTGGGCGGATGAAGTTGTAAAAGAAAACAAGAAAAATTTTACCAAATGGGATGTTCGCATAATCTCAAATACGAAATGCGAGGTCAAAAAGGGGGCACAAAATGTGATTGTTGATTTTCAACATATGACATGTACATGTAGGCATTGACAACTTGATGGGATACCTTGTGGTCATGTCATAAGATGTTTAACAGTGAACAATTACCAAGACTGCTCGAGGTTTGCATTAAATGCTTACTTTACCGAAACACTGAGGAAAACATATGAGGAATCAATAAACCCTCTGCCGAAGCCATCCGAATGGGAGATCCCCGATGATTTGATGATTGTTAAGCCACCTATAATGGATAAACGTCAGCCAGGCAGGCCAAGAAACACAGACCGCATTCCATCCCAAGGCGAGGGTCCAATTATAAAAGAGTGTTCTACATGTGGTCAACTAGGACACACGAGAAATAATTGTACTGGAAGGGCGTCTGGTAGCAGAGCAGGTCACATAATTTCTACTGCAGAAATGGCATATAATATTGGTGGTTCAGCGGGTTGCTCACAAACCCATAACGCTGATTTTGATATAAAACAACCTTGAAATTAAGAGTAATGACGAGTTGTTAGCTTATTATGTATTGTAATATTTTTATTAACTCTTACAAGACATTGCTATGCTTTCATATTTTAGTTAAGTTTGTTGATTATAACAATGAATGAAGCCTTTATATTATAAAATATAGTTTGCAGATTTATTTTAACAGTTACAACATGTTATTTAAAAAAAAACAACAAACGATCCTTTGGCAACCTAATCTGTTTCATGATAATATTACAACAACTTTATAACTAATTTTTAAACTCAGGGAACTGCAACGGGTACTTCTCTTTCTCCATTGTTATATAGTCATCCCTAATTCTCATTTTGTCTTCGAAACGATCCTTTTTTACCATAATGTGTATCAACTGCTCATCCTTTTCAGCAAGCCGTTTTTCAGTCGTTTTGATTGCCTTCTTACTCTTTTTTATCTAATCTTTATGCTCTTTGATTTTGTTTTTATTGAGGTCAATCCATTCTTCAGCTTGTTTGCATTCCGAACCTATATCATTAGCAAGTTGAGTGAGAAGTCGGGATGACTCTTTGTCCTCTTCTTGTTGTGCTTCAGCCTTCTTTAATTCTTCAAAATTTTCATGTGACATATATGACCCGGCTGAAGAGGGTGTAAAAAAAGGGTCTACCGAATCACAGTAGTAACAATCTACTTCGTTGCATGAGCAAATTTCGAATTTGTGTGAGGAACTCATAATAAAATCGATGTTGTATTAAACTGGAGCAATAAGTGGTATTTATACATACTAGACAGTAATGAGAAGTCCAACTTTGAAATGACTAGACAGTAATGACAAGTCACTGTAGTAACCTGCACATCCCAGTGGGTCCCTTAAGTGACAAGAGATAAATGACAGTTTGACATGACAAAACACTGCATAAAGCTGAAATTCGTAGTCCAAATATAACCATTTCGTAGTCAAAGTATTATTTCATAGTCTATTTATTTATATAAATAGATGCTTAAGATCTATAAACCAAACACCCAAATCACCTAAACGAAACGAATTCCCATTATTAGAAATGTCGTCGAATGCAGCAAGTTCTTCGAATGAAGTACCTGGTTCCAATTCTGAAAGGCCATGGACGACAAACGAGGTGTTAGTTCTAACACGGTGCTGGCTAAGTGTTAAGGATGGTGAACCGTTACTTGCTCCCCCGCATTGCCTAATTGGTGATGAATGGAGTCGCATCACATCTTTGTTTAACCATGAGATGGGAGAAGGGCAAAAAAGAGAAAAATCAGATGTTGTTACTAAGTGGACGGATGTAAAGGAGGAAGTGACATGGTTCAATCGAGCATGTAGTTATGTGAAACGTAACAATGTCCGTTGTCGTGACGAAGAAGAGTTCTTGGAAGTTGTTACAGAGTTTTACATCTTTGAGCATGAAGGCAGAGACTTCGAATATGAGGAAGTTTGGAAGGTTGTTAGAGATAAACAATATTTCAAGTAGACCGCTCTAATTTGTGTTAAGAATAAGCCATGGACTTGTGTTTTACGTTAATGCTTTGTTCGTATTATGTCGTTTTTTTTCATGTAATTGTTGTGATGTTTTAATGGTTCATGGAATCTTGTTACTAATGTATTCTAAATATTTTTGATAACTAATGCAATGGCCATTTATTAACTCAAGTTAATCATACGAGTTTCTCACATAATAAACTAATATATATATATATATATATATATATATATATCTATATATATATATATATATATATATATATATATATATATATATATATATATATATTAACTCAACTTAATCATACGAGTTTCTCACATACTAAACTAAAATAGATTTTAAACAAACGAAATACATACGAAATACATAAGAAATACATGAAAATAACCTAGTACATGAAAATAACCTAGTACTCAAATAATAAACTAAAATAGATTTTAAACAAACGGGATATATTTCAAAATATTCCAAGGGGCTTCAAACTGGAATTCCAACCCGTTACTTAATGACTTGTATTCCTCCTTAGCAGCTTCCAAGATGACATCCTCAGTAGCATTTAAACGGGTGTCGTCAATTTTGGTATAAAGATCGTTGAATAATAGAACTTTGGTTTTCATTTCATACCATCTTGCTAAGATGTCTAGTTCGTCACGATCGTTTCTTGTAGCCATTCGGTTTTCAGCATTGAAAATATTCGTTAGACGGCTCCAAAACATTGGATCATTCAACTTGCTTGTCTCGTACACATGAATATAAGCATGTGTAAGAACCAAGAACTCTTCATTGCTCCATGATATAGAAGTCATTTGGATTGAAACAAAGAGGGTAGAATCTAAAAAACAATATTTGAACAACTATATTGGTTAATTTAATAACGTTTTGCATGTAACTTAGGGTCAATTTATAGTAGTTTCTACACAAAATCGCAGTTCAAACTTCTAATATGTCTGCAATTCATAGTCAAAATTAACTGACGAATGCAGTGTACTATACTTATAACACAACAGATCACTGTTCGAGTTGACAATTCATCCCCGGTTGAATAACAACACAATACATTGCTGTTTGAGTTGACAACTCATTGCACCAGGAAAGTAAGGAGTCGTTATAAATAGATTTCAATATCCGTTGTAATTGTATTCTATTACTTCCCTCCTTGCAATTATGGACTCACCACATATATGGAGGAACGCAGAGGAGGTCACTTTGGTTCAAGCTTGGATTACAACTGTAGAGGTGGATTTTCCACCGGGTCCCCCACAAGTTCGTGCTGGATCATTTTGGTCTCGTGTCTGTCATTTGTTTCACCATTTAATGAACCGCACTCAATATCGAAGAAGAAGAGATGTCAAAGCGAAGTTTCTGGATATGAAAATGAAGGTGAAACAATTTCAACGTATTTATAACGAGTTGGATAACGAACATGCAAATACGGATGAAGACATTCTACGGCAGGTGGCTTTGGAACTATACCGCTTTCAATACGATGGTAGCGAGTTTACCCACTTAGATGCATGGAATGTTTTAAAGAATGTCCCTTATTTTTAATATGCATGTTGGTTAAGTTAATTATTTTTCGTTATTTAAGTTGCTTGTTGTTGTATGTGTCTAGTCGTTACTATTTAATAAACGTCCATTTCTTTTAATGTATGTTGTTCCCTCAATAGCCAATATTTAGAAAGCAATAAAATAAAATCGGGGTACATAAATAACTAACACATAATACGACATAAAAAATAAACTGGGCACATGGATAACTAATACGTAACACAACAGTAAAATAAAAACGGAGTACATAAAAAACTAATACATAATACTACATAAAACATAAATGTGCTACATGAATAACTACTGCATTGAGGGAGGTAACAGGACCACCGTTTCATTTGGTATTTCCCAATGCTCATATGATGGTATACCATTCACCAACTCAGATCCATATGCAACTCGATACACATAATTAGTGAACTTGTATTCAACCATTCTCTGAATGAACTCAGATGTACGGGTTCTTAGACATGCTATAGCGTGGCCACATGGTATACCGCTTTTTTGCCATTTACCACAACTACATACCCTTCGTTCAAGTTGTACGTTGCTGGTGGCAAAAGTGTCATGGACTTCAAATGTATCCCCATACAAACGTTTTGCATTACAATTGTAAGACTTGCTGAGACTTTTTTGCACCTTACTCTCAACGTAAGGGGTCAACCCACCAGACAACCTCCCTGTAAAATTTGATATTTTAATAAAAATAGCAGCACAATAAAAAAAACAAAATATAACAATCTCCCTTACCAGCCAGTTCGGCCCGTTCAGCATACTTTGATTTTATCGACGTGGTGGTTAACTCAATTATCGTTGTTATAGGAAACTCACGTGAGGATATAATTTGCAAAATTTCAGGGACGTCAATCGATTTAACATTGTAACGTATTTTTGGGAAAAATGCTCTTGTCCATTTTGAAATCGGTATATCGTCAAGCCAGTAAATTGGACTCATAAGCAAGGTGCAGAAAGGTGGTTGCCTACATGTACTTTGCAACCTTTCGAAACACAAGTAAAAATCATCAACGCTATATGCATTGCATGACTTCCAAAACAACGATTCGACTTCCGTATTCTTATGTCCGATAGACTCACGTATCTTTCGAGCTATATCTTTAGGACAATATCCATGATAGGAATCCGGGTAGGCACTGTCAACACCAAAGTCTATGTTATCACACATGTTGCTTATGAAACCAACCTCTGTGTCCTCACCTAAACAATCTCTTAACCTCATCATGAACCATCTCCATGATTCTTCACACTGTAAGGTTCCCAAACCAAGTGCTAAGAGTAGTGGCTCATGATTTCCATCTAAAGCCACTGCGAAGTACATTGTTGTCAGAAAGCTCCCAAGAAGGGGTAAATAACCCACATATATCAGCGGTATCATGCACCTAAGGAAGGTACGAATCTACATAAAAACGAACACATATTAGTGTTATGTAAGAATTAATCGACATACATTACCATGAAATATTGTATAACTCAATAAAAGAAGTATGTTATACCACGCAACCTAAAGCCACAAAACAGAATTGAAAGCGGTTGTTATCGGTTTTCTTAATGGCTGTGAAGGTATTAGGATTTGTTCTTTGAAGGTTATGCAAAAAAATTGGTAGTTGAGAAAAGGTTCTTTGGCTGTGACTACTCATTTTCAATACCGATAATTGTGCTCTACAATGATCACACAAATGGAATTATAAATAGAAGATATTGTATCTCTACTGATCAAAATTCATAGTTTAACCCTTTAAATTCGTAGTTGAACATTTTGAATTCATAGTCAAACCAGTTCATTTCATAGTCAAAATTCACTGACCGACATGACAATACTACATAATGTACTTGTCTGCATTTCATAGTTGAACATTTTGAATTCATAGTCAAACCAGTTCATTTCATAGTCAAATTTCACTGACCGACATGACAATACTACAGAATGTACTTGTCTGCATTTCATAGTTGACCTTTTTGAATTCATAGTCAAACCAGTTCATTTCATAGTCAAATTTCACTGACCGACATGACAATACTACAGAATGTACTTGTCTGCATTTCATAGTTGAACATTTTGAATTCATAGTCAAACCAGTTCATTTCATAGTCAAATTTCACTGACCGACATGACAATACTACAGAATGTACTTGTCTGCATTTCATAGTTGAACATTTTGAATTCATAGTCAAACCAGTTCATTTCATAGTCAAATTTCACTGACCGACATGACAATACTACAGAATGTACTTGTCTGCATTCCATAGTTGAACTTTTTGAATTCATAGTCAAACCAGTTTATTTCATAGTCAAAAAGAATTGTCCGTAATATGATTTATTCTATAAATGGGTGTCACTCATTATGAAAAAATTTAACTGAGAAAGTAACTCCGATTTAAAAGAATAAGAAGGCTAATGGCATACTGCAATTGTGGAGGAGAACGTATCGTTAGGATTTCGGGTACAGCTAAAAACCCAGGAAGATTGTTCTACGCTTGCCCGTATTTGGTATCATGTTCTTACCGTCATTCAAATTTAAACCCTCGTGTTTACATGACACAAATTTATTTTCTTACTGTGGATATTAAATTTAACAGGGACCAAAATGCGGGTTTATCAGTTGGGTTGATGAAGAGAAGGACCAATCTTCTATGGTAATAGCTAAAGTAGCTAACTCTAATAAGCTCTTTCAATCAGAAAATAAGAAGTTAAAGATAGCGTTGGTTTGTAGTTGGGTGTTGTTCTTGGCAGTTCTTGTTTACAAGTTGTAAGCTTTTCAATATTGTTTTTATGGTTTTGAAGTTGTTAGGTCAATAAATTGTTGTATTTGTAACGTTAAAACAAATGTTGTGGTCGTTCTTATGTTGAATTTATTGATAAGTAATTAGTAGGTCATTAAATTGTTGTAATTGTCGTAACGTTATATTTTTTGTCATCCGTTGAGTAAACTCTAAAGATAAACTAATAATGAAATCCAACATTAATTTGTATATACATTTATATAATCCAACTACAGAGGAGCAAGACTAGACCCCCAAATAATTTTTGCCATCCGGAGACGGAACTCTAAAGTTGCGTTCTTTGGGTCAATAAGAACACGTATTGGTTGACCTGAAACCAATTGCTCCATAAACATACAAAGAAAAACACCGCAATCTCCCAAATGACTACTTTGTTGGGGAACGTTTTCTTCATAAATGAATTGCATATTCAATGGAATCCTTGGGATGTTCCTCCGCGCCCAATACTTAATCTTGTCCAAATAATTTGCCACCCGACGTTCAAATTTGGAAAAGATTCCTTCGGATTGGAATTTTTCATAAGCACCTCTACCAAGACTGTCATAAATATGCACTTCCATTGACGCTAATCGTAGTTCCCAAAATAGCCAATGATTAGGGGATGAATGAATCGACAATAAGACCTGTATAAGGATCAGAAAATAAAATTATGTTTATTTACATCACAATACAAAAACATAACAAAAAAACGATATTATTTTCAATATAAACTATTAAGTTTACCGTATCAACATCCCACCAAGCAACCATGAAGTTGGGGTATGTAGCAATACCATCCATAAACGCCCTCCAGTCCTGTCCTTCTTCCAAAACATGAGAAACAAAAAAATTTGGAGACATTATTGTATGTCGGTCGCTCTCAAACCGTCTCTCCATCAAAAGTCGGTACCAAATGGTTATATGTTGCACACATGATACTTTTGTTATTGACTAAAAAACAATTAACTTTTAAAAGAATTAATTAACAATTTATTTACCGCTGACTCCAACCATCCGTCGTGTGTATGCCCAAACAATGAGCTCCAAAAATCTCTATCTAACACGAAATTAAACAAACGATGCTGCACATCGTATGAATGCAATACATAATTTTGGATGACATCCTCACCGCCTGCTACGTAAGGTTGCAGGCGCAACCTAGAGAAGTCATGAGCAACACCAAAAACTGGAGGAGGAACGGGGCTTGTTGATTTCATACCAACCTTCTTTTTTGTTCTTCTTTTTTGTTTCGGTGTCGTGTGCAACTAAAAACAATATTCAAATGTTTAAATGTATATCTTTCAGATAATTCACATAAACATAAAATCAACAGTTTATAAATAAAACGAATACCTCGGTGTAAGGAGTGCATAAAAATTGTGATGGTTTTCGACTCCTAGGTTTATCGGGTGTAACTTCTTTGTCATCATCATCATCATGAAAATAATCTACATTTCCCATTATTATAAGTTCGTCTTCATCCGGCACATCATCATCAAATTTGTTCCCTGCATTGTCATTCCTCTCCTCCCACTTCTACATTAAAGATAATACTTTATACTTAATAACGAAATACACATAATTTAATAAGCAATAATATCTAAATAAACAAAATATTAATATTAATGTAACTATATAATAACCTCTTTAACTTCACTATAATCGTTTACATCACACACATCATCATCAAATTTGTTCCCCGCATACTGAGTACCCTCCTCCAACACCTACATTAAAAATATAACTTTTTACTTAATAACAAAATACACTTTATTAAAAAGTAATTATTAAAATCGTAAAGGTAACATCTATAACAACCTTGTCGTCTTGAGTATCACCAAAAACATTTTGAGTTGTATTGTTTTTATTCATCACTTCATCTTGCACAACCTATATTTTCAAATATAAAATATGAACACAGGTATTCATATATGTTAATAAAATTTAATAAATAATGTAGCGTGTAACTAACCTGTTCATCATAATTTCTTTGTGACACTGTCGGTTCCTCAAAAATAATGTCGTTCCAAAATTGTTCATTATTCACTTCTTCAAAAAAAACCTCTGTAGGTTTTTGTTGATTCATAAACACATGCTGCTCCAGTGCATGTACCCGTTTCAACAACTCGTCTAGCTTGTGTTTCCCACTGCCCCGACCTCTACCATAAGAGCGACCACTGGACGACATACTAGACGAAGATTCGTCTTGTCTCCTAAAATGGTCCCGTACTGGGGATGGAACTGCTTTCCCTTCACCATATACATACTCTTGAAATGACATATAATAAAAAGATGTCATCTCACCATCACCCGGTAACATGTTTTGTCTTGGTGGTAGCCCCTCCTAAAAAATTAAACATATTAAAAATGCATATAAAACTATAATAATCAACTTTATTAATAATAAACGAAATATTTTTAAACCTGCATCTTTGACCAAATCTTGTTCACGTCAACCCATTTCAATTTTTTTGTTCCGCTCCATCTTTTCATCCGAGGCAAGTCTTTATTTTTTCTCAATGCAAATCCACATGCACGAACAGCCGGAATCATCTCATATATCCATATCTACAATTTTGTACAATAACAATAATAAAAGTTAAAATTAAAATAAAAAATATAACAATAAAACAATTTAAATATAAGAAAATTTTTATACCCTAATTGGAGCCGTAAATCCTGAGACGGAATACTTTAAAGTTTGACCACGCTCAGGAAGTGATAAATAATGATGTATCTTATTCCACGTATCCTCAAGGTCAACATAAGTAAAATCCCATAGATAGCTACCCCAAGCGAAGCTAACAAAACAAAAAAAACAAAATTGATTATTATATAAATTATAACTTTAATAAAATAGAACTTTTAACGTAAAGAAAATATACCTATTCCAGAGATCCAAATTCTCAGCCAAATAAAACCAATCTTGTGGCACCCGATCGTTAACTTCTTTGCCCAAAAAACCTTCACACAAAATGTATATCAAACATACTCTAACTGCATCAAGGTCGTCAAGTGCTAGGAATGTTTGATTTAAAATTAAACTTTTCAGGTCGCCGATTTTCACCGAACTATTAGTATGGTCCGGAAATAGCCGTTCACGCAGTAAACATCTTTTTTTACTGCTTATTAATTTTTCCGACCCTTTTCTCCCAATGTTTTTTGGATACTCCCCAAAATTGAAGCCGGTAATCAAACAAAACTCTTTCGGCCCATAAACCATTTTGGTATTGCCTACTCGAAAATATAAACGTTTTATTCCATCTGGAGATAAAACAGGGTCCGGCCGGATCTGATGAAGGAACATTTTATGAAACAATAAAGCGTCCCCTTGTAAACGAGGGACATCAATAAAATAGCCAAAGACGGTATTTCTGAAAATAGCACGTCGGGCATCATCTAAAACTTCAAAGACTTCCCATATGTTACCGCCAGAGCCTTTTAGGTTCGCAAAGGCTTTCGTATTCATTAAACTAAAATCGTGCTGCAAAAAAAAACACAAAAACAAATTAGATAACTAAAAAATATTTTTTTTTTAAATATATGATTACGAACTGCAAATACTTTCTTAATTACTAATATATATATTTCCCCGATAAAAAACAATAACATACACATATATAAACAATTTTCCAAGTTATACAACAAATATATTTACGATAGAAAACAATATCATACATAATTATATTTAATAAATATTTTCAACTTAAACATATTTTCAACTTAAACAAATTTTCAACTTAAACGACAAATATATAAACAATTTTTATCTTTCTAATTAAAACTAACATTATATAACCATATAAACAAAAAAATTTAAAAATAAAACGACAACCAAACTAACAATTTTGCAAGTTATACGACTACTTTATACAAATTTTTCAACTTATACGACAAATAAAAACAATTTCTAACAATATATATACGACAAATTTTCAACTTATACAAATGTTATACGACAAATATATATACAAACAACTATTTTGAAGTTTATATAAATAATTATATGATAAAAATTTACAAGATTTCAGGTTATACAACACCTAAAAAAACTACAAAAATAACAAATTGTAAACATTATCTACGCAGTCTCTACTTGTCTCTACTTGCATTTAAACTTCAAGTATACTAAAAATATACTAAAACTATCAAACACAACAAAATTACCCTTTTTTAACACTAAATAATATAACAATTGATAAAAAAAATAACTTTAAACATTAAAAGAGTTAAAATCTAACCATATTTGCGGGATTGTTGACATAATCCTCCATTTTCTTCAAAAACTAGCCAAAATTCCGAGAGAAGCCCAAAGTTAGAGAGAGTTTTTGTGTAGAGAATGGTGAAAATGAAAAAAAAAAACGTTTTTATACCTAAAAATCACCCATTTCGCAAATGAGAAGGTCCCATCTGCGAAATGGGCATCTCATCTGCGAATGTACAAGTGCCTGAAGCACAACTGTGCTTCAGGCACTTGTACATTCGCAGATGAGATGCCCATTTCGCAGATGGGACCTTCTCATCTGCGAAATGGGTGGCTAAATATGTAATCCCGATTTTTTTTTGGCTATTTTTGTAATGCAATTAGTGTAATTGACTTATTTTTGTCATTTTCTCTTAAATATATGATTATATCCACGACCTGAAAAGCATCATTATCTGGTCAAATGGTAGAGATCGAGCACTATATTGTGAAATTTGTAAACATTTGTGGAGGAGCATAAGCAACTTGTTCAACTTGTACTCCAAGATTAGGCTTCATAAACTGAAAAATAGGAAAAAAATTCACAAATGCGGTATACATACCAAATTACTGATGAAGAAAAAACATTTAAAATACCTTAATGTAATCTTCAACAACTTTTTTTGTTGTTTAATAGGACTAATAAGATGGGCAAACTGCAAAAGAATATTGTGAATAAAAACGTTTACTGCAGAGCCAAAAGAAGATCAAGTGAAATATAGATTTATCAAAATGTATGTGCTCATATAAAGAGTGTAGGAGAAAGGTCAAACCTATTTCCTCAATAACATAGGGCCAACAATAATACCAAATATAGTCAGGTCCCATGCCAAAATTTGTAGCTACCTACAATGAGCATTTAAAGTCTTTAAATAACAGAGAAATATAACAAAAACGCACCCATATATGCAGTAATCTTTATATAAATATAAATAGTATAGAATAAAGAGAAAATGACAAAAATAGCCATTTACACTAATTGCATTACAAAAATAGCCAAAAAAAATCGAAATTACAAAATTGGTCACCCATTTCGCAGATGAGAAGGTCCCATCTGCGAAATGGGCTTCTCATCTGCGAAAGTACAAGTACCTAAAGCACAGTTGTGCTTTAGGTACTTGTACTTTCACAGATGAGAATTTTTTTTTTTTAATTTTTTTTCTGTATAAATAGGGTTAATTTCGCAGATGGAATAGGGCCATCTGCGAAATCCTCTGAGCCTATCTGCGAAATGGTGTATTTTTTTCTATTTTTTTTTTAAGTTTGACTATGAAATGAATTGGTTTGACTACGAAATCACGTTGCTATATAAAAACTTTTGTAGAAAAAATATCATTTTCGTTGTTATTTGTTTAGGAAATACTCTCTACAATTTGCTCAAAAAATGATTGAATATTTGGTTTGTCTTGTAACCGGTGGGAGATGGCAAGTTAATGGAACTAATCTGGAATACATATGTCCACAGGGAGGTATTTCTGAACTCGCTTTGATATTTTCTGAGTATATTAGTTATAGTGATTTTGTATCTTTGGTAAGAAGCAAAATTGGTTTGTTAGACAAATATAGAATTAGTCTTCATTTCCACCATCCTGAATTAAATTATTATATAGCTATAGTTGAAGACGTGGATGTTAGAATGTTGATAAACGTAATCAAATGTAGTGGAGGAAGGGCTGTGAAAGTGTTTGTGGTGGTTGATGAAGTTGAGGTGGTTAATGGGGGTGGTGAAATTGGAAACCAACTTGTTGGTAATTTATGCAGTTATAAAGGGAGCAACGATCCGATAGGTACTTTAAATACTCCGAGTGTACCTCAGTTTCACAGTGTTGTTGAAAATGTTAATGTTAGTTATTCACCTATTCACTATGTAGATCCCGAGAATTACAAGTCTGTTGGTGATGATGATGTTGGTACATATCTTAATCATGTGGGTGGTTGTTGTGATGATGTTGTTGAACAAGAAGTTAAACTTATGAATAGGCGTGTGGTAGATAAAACTAAAAAGAAAAAAAATTCAACTCAAAAATATGAAAAAAATCATGTTTACGGGCATTATGTTGATGTTGGTGATGTATGTTTAGATATAACCGAGCTACAAAGTAATTCCGATAGAGATGAGTTGGATGATGAAGTTAAAGCTAAGTATCCCGATAACCTTTTTCACGGTATGCCCCCTGTACCAGCATGGCCAGTTGATCTTAATGAAGATATCCCAACACAGATGGTAGACATTAATCTTCAAAAGATTCAATGTGAGAGTATATTTAAAAACAAAGAACTTTTAAAGCAGTGTATTGGTAAAAAATGTCTTCGAGAAGGTTTCCAGACGAGGACAAGTAGATCCACCAAATCAAGGTATGAAGCTGTGTGTGTTTCGAAAAATTGTTCTTGGTTACTAAGAGCAAAAGCAATTAAAAATTCTGATGGACTTTTCCAAGTGAATAAATTTGTTGATGTACACACATGTTCTTCAACATTGTTGCAACCTAATCATCGACAAGCAAACAAATATGTTTTGGGTGAATATGTTGCTGATGTTTTGGCTGAAGACTATAGTAGAGTTTATCGGGGAAAAGAAATTGTTAATGATATGAATGCTCAATTGAATATCAATATCTCATACCATCAGGCATGGCGTGCGAAGCAATATGCATTGTTGTCGTTAAGGGGGTACGAAAGAGGATTCTTTTACCAAACTTCCGGCGTATTGTCACAACTTGGCCAAACATAATCCGGGTACTGTCACACATATTAAAACAGATGCTGATGATCGGTTTGAGTTTTTGTACGTCGCACTCGGTTGCTCGGTTAGTATTATCATGTCCTATTTTTTTTTTAATATTTATTTTGGTGTATTTGAATAGATATACAATGTATTGTAGGTACGAGCTTTTGTCAATTTTTGTAAGCCGACCCTAGTAGTAGATGGAGCTCACCTAAAGGGCGAGTTCAAAGGTACCATGCTACTTGCAGTTACTAAGGACGGACAAAATCAAATATTACCGGTTGCATATGGTATATGCAAAAATGAGTGTACTGATTCTTGGACATGGTTTTTTCAAAAACTACGTGATTGCATAGGAAATATGCAGGAGCTTACAATTATATCTGATAGGTCTCCATCTATAGCAACATCCGTTGCCAACATTTTTCCTCACACTCATCATGTTTTGTCTTGGTGGTAGCCCCTCCTAAAAAATTAAACATATTAAAAATGCATATAAAAGTATAATAATCAGCTTTATTAATAATAAACGAAATATTTTTAAACCTGCATCTTTGACCAAATCTTGTTCACGTCAACCCATTTCAATTTTTTTGTTCCACTCCATCTTTTCATCCGAGGCAAGTCTTTATTTTTTCTCGATGCAAATCCACATGCACGAACAGCCGGAATCATCTCATATATCCATATCTACAATTTTTTACAATTACAGTAATAAAAGTTAAAATTAAAATAAAAAACATAACAATAAAACAATTTAAATATAAGAAAATTTTTATACCCTTATTGGAGCCGTAAATCCTGAGACGGAATACTTTAAAGTTTGACCACGCTCAGGAAGTGATAAATAATTATGTATCTTATTCCATGTATCCTCAAGGTCAACATAAGTAAAATCCCAGAGATAGCTACCCCAAGCGAAGCTAACAAAACAAAAAAACAAAATTGATTATTATATAAATTATAACTTTAATAAAATAGAACTTTTAACGTAAATAAAATATACCTATTCTAGAGATCCAAATTCTCAGCCAAATTAAACCAATCTTGTGGCACCCGATCATTAACTTCTTTGCCCAAAAACCTTCACACAAAATGTATATCAAACATACTCTAACTGCATCAAAGTCGTCAAGTGCTAGGAATGTTTGATTTAAAATTAAACTTTTCAGGTCGCCGATTTTCACCGAACTATTAGTATGGTCCGGAAATAGCCTTTCACGCAGTAAACATCTTTTTTTACCGCTTATTAATTTTTCCGACCCTTTTCTCCCAATGTTTTTTGGATACTCCCCAAAATTGAAGCCGGTAATCAAACAAAACTCTTCCGGCCCATAAACCATTTTGGTATTGCCTACTCGAAAATATAAACGTTTTATTCCATCTGGAGATAAAACAGGGTCCGGCCGGATCTGATGAAAGAACATTTTATGAAACAATAAAGCGTTCCCTTGTAAACGAGGGACATCAATAAAATAGCCAAAGATGGTATTTCTGAAAATAGCACGTCGGGCATCATCTAAAACTTCAAATACTTCCCATATGTTACCGCCAGAGCCTTTTAGGTTCACAAAGGTTTTCGTATTCATTAAACTAAAATGATGCTGCAAAAAAAATCACAAAAACAAATTAGATAACTAAAAAATATATTTTTTTTAAATATATGATTACGAACTGCAAATACAATTTCTTAATTACTAATATATATATTTCCGATAAAAAACAATAACATACACATATATAAACAATTTTCCAAGTTATACAACAAATATATTTACAATAGAAAACAATATCATACATAATTATATAAATATTTTATTAAACATATTTTCAACTTAAACGACAAATATATCAACGACAAATTTTCAACTTAAACAAATTTTCAACTTAAACGACAAATATATAAACAATTTTTATCTTTCTAACATTTTATAACCATATAAACAAAAAAATTTAAAAATAAAACGACAACCAAACGAACAATTTTGCAAGTTATACGACAACTTTATACAAATTTTCAACTTACACGACAAATACAAACAATTTCTAACAATATGTATACGACAAATTTTCAACTTATACAAATGTTATACTTATACGACAAACACAAACAATTTCTAACAATATATATACGACAAATTTTCAACTAATACAAATGTTATACTTATACGACAAATATATATACAAACGACTATTTTGCACTTTATATAAACAATTATACGATAAGAATATACAAGATTTCAGGTTATACAAGAACTAAAAAAACAACAAAAATAACACAACAAATAATACAACAAATGATAAAATAAAAAGATTGTTGACATTAAAAGAGTTAAAATCTAACCATATTTGCGGGATTGTTGACATAATCCTCCATTTTCTTCAAAAACTAGCCAAAATTCCGAGAGAAGCCCAAAGTTAGAGAGAGTTTTTGTGTAGAGAATGGTGAAAAATGAAAAAAAAAAAAAAAAAACGTTTTTATAGTCAAAACGAGGGCATTTCGCAGATGAGGAGGTAATTTCGCAGATGGGGCTTCTCATTTGCGAAAGTACAAGTACCTAAAGCACAGGTACTTGTACTTTCGCAGATGAGAAGCCCATTTCGCAGATGGGACCTTCTCATCTGCGAAATGGGTGGCCAATTTTGTAATTTTGATTTTTTTTGGCTATTTTTGTAATGCAATTAGTGTAAATGACTATTTTTGTCATTTTCTCTAAGAATAAAACAGACGCTAGTTAAGTAATTGCATCAACTTCAAAATATATTTCATCATCAATATTATAGGATTTTAATCATTTAATAAAGAAATAGAAACAAAAATTAATCAAATATTCATACATAATAATATAGTAGTTGAAATTAGTAATTATATGTTTAAACAAACTCATAAAGGTGTACCAATGGAGGCCACATTTCATAACCTAAAGTTTGCAAGAATCCGCCTGTATCCAAAACCTGAAGAAAAACAATATTCTTTTTTGCAGTTTAAAACTTAAAGAAACATAAATATACACGCGAGGGTACCTTATTATTAGTGGATATGGTCTTCAATACATAAAGGCTCATCATGCAGAAGTAGAACTGGACTTGAACTGCATTTGCATCGTATGGGTATGGTTCCCAACTTGATCCAGACCACTCATACATCTCTACCAAATATTCCTAAAAATTAAATTAATTAAGGTTTTGTTACAAAACTTAGTGGAACTTTTCATGCATTTGGTTGTCAGGAAATGTAACAAAAATTAACTACATTCTTTGTAGTAACTAATTTAAAAGTATATATATATATATATATATATATATATATATATATATATATATATATATATATATATGACATTATAAATATTTATCTAAAAGGTTATTTGTCAAGAGGCCTACCATCACAGACAACTCCAGCAGCCCTATTTAAGGTTTACGTGTTTGGCATGTCTTCCTCATTAGAGTTTCATGTAAGTCCCTCTAATTGCAGCATAATTTTTGAGGAGTTACAATGAAATGAAACATGGAATCAGTTCTATATCCAAACCTCATACATGTCTCTTGATAGCTTCTTGTAGTGTCCCAATGAAAAAAGAACCCTTAGTAAAGATATAAGGAAATTAAACTTCAAAAAAAAAAAACCTAAATTTCTATAATAGAATAAGGATTCCCTTAAATTTTGATCCCTCTTAGGTGTTTTATCATACACATGTAAGACATAGTCAAACATCCGACTTGAAAACATCATCAAAGCATCAAAAACCCCAAAGACTAAATTTATCGAGAAGAAATTGAACCAAAATTAAACAATCGAGTAAGGAATTTAAAACAAATGCAAATTCAAATTCATTACCTTGACCAACAACTTGTAAAGACATTGAAAGTTGAAACAACTCCTTTGGCAATGATTCAAACGATGTTACTATCACCCTTCTCCATAATCTACCACTTGAATTTATATTCATCGAGAAAAAATATTGTGCCGGTGCGTGTTTTTGTTACCATATTTTTTTAGAAGAGGGAAGCATTAGAAGCGAGTAAGGGTTGACGTTGGTGGGAAAGCATATTTGTTAATCTTCAATTTGATCCTCTTGTCGTCTGGTAGTGGTCACCTGAGTATAAGTTGTGCGTGCGAGAGAATGGAATACAATGAAATCGAACTCTTATATAATACTAACCTGACACCACCAAGCAAAACCCACAATAAGAATTTGGGGGAAGAAGGCAACGTCAATAGAAACCTGCAACAATTAATGAAATCAAATTAGGAGTAGATTTCGAAGGGAAAGAAAAAAAGGTATGCTCGGGATCTAGATGGTCACTCTTATATTCCTTATCAAATAAACCTTGACACACAATTGAGTCGTGACGTATGCAGTTAATCACCGGTTGTGGAGGTTGAACACGTACCAGGGACGTTGAAGACGTACTAGGGAGGGGAAGCTGTCGGTTCCAATGCGAGAAGAACCACCCTATAGTAACTGTAAATTATGGAGTTTAAGCGGCTGAGATTGAAAGTTAAGATAGTTTGAACAGCTTAGATATGTTGGGCGGTTACAGACTCACCGTCAACAATAGTATAAAAATGATAAAAAATCCAACTCAAAATTTAGATGGGTTTTCCAAATCCATCAATTCCTAGTAACTGCTTTTTTGAACAATTTCTTAAATACACAACGATTCACACATAGTTACGTGTTCCTTAAAAAGTTACAAGCTTTTATAGCTAAAACGTTGTCACATATTGTGAAGCTTTACGCCTTATTCTCGAGTTTTTTTTTTATAAATTCAATAAAGGAAAATGAATGAAATATTGATAGAAAGAAAGTGAGGGGAAATTTTTTTTCCTTATCCCGTGCTTCCAAGTTCAAAAGAAATGAAAGAAAAATTTTAAGCTTCTGTCGTCCTAAGTTAGGAGGGAAAAAAAAAACTTCACTTTCTTCCAAAATTCGTCCAATTTGGGAGGAAAATTTTGAAAGGAAAAATATATGGCTCCAAAATCATTTCATTCCCGTCACTTTCCTTACATTAATTAAACTATTAATTAAACTCGGGAACACGATTTTCCTTCGACATCCCTCACATTCCCTCTATATCCATCAATTAAGTAGAACTCAGGAACAAGGAACCTTGCCCTATTTCATAAATCCAACAAAAAAAATCTAATAATACACAAAATAATGAAACATCTTACCGGTGGTGAGAGACAAATAGAGGATAACTTTTGATTTGAACGATAAGTAGGAGTCAACAATGGTCGTGGTAGGGGTCGATCATTCATGGTGGTCGCTTCTGGTTATCTATGCCCTAGTATACAAAAGCGGATAAGCAAACGACAAACCGAGGCTTCAATAAGACGGGAGCGACCTAATTCCATCTTCTTTCAACACTTGGAGGCAAACGATGGTGGCAACTGCTATGTATATGTACGTAGACAAAGAGAGGGGATGCGTTGATGTGTAGATTGATAGCGGAGAAGAAAAGGCGGATTGTGGAAGGCGGAAGAACAAATAGATGGTAGAAAGAGAGGCAGACGGAAAATCAAGGCTTGCATAAACATAAAGGAATTCGAAAGGAGACACGTGTCAGGACGAAAAAGATGAGTCATCTTCTATAAGATGGCATCCGGCTAAAACAATGAAGTCTACCTAAAACCAATGGAAAATAAACACTATTCACCAGCCTTGTCCAAAATTAATATATTAATTAATAATATATATAATAATAGAACAAGGAGATAGAAATGTAAATGAAGAAAAAGGGAAATCAATAATTTAAATTTAAATTTAAATGCAGAATGCTTTACGAGACCACCAAGGACCATTTACCTCTTCCTTAAGCAAACATATTCCTATCTCCCACTCTTAAAACTATACATTGATACATTCCACTCCACCACCCAATTTACACATCTATCCACACGTTCGAAACAGCGTTCATCGAATACATGTCACAGATGCCTCTCCGCCGAAGAATTCCGGTCAGCCGGAGAATCAGACCACCTCATCCGTCACCTTCTACTCACCGGAAAGTAGCAATTCATCGATCGTCAAATTGGAAGAAGCAATATTCGAAATCAATCAACAGATGCAACTCCGAGCCTACTCTGTCGGTCACTGGTATCTCTCTCGCCGATGCTGCTGTTCATGTCGGAGATGATCATCGGTATATGACTCCGCCAGGTGACAGTTGCTCGATTTTTCGAACTCGGATCTCTACAGATGTATTCTCGTCGTCTCCTGAGTTATTGCCTAATTCGCCTGAAAAAAGTAAGGTAAACCAAATCAATTTCTTAATTTCTAATTGTTAGATGTCATGCATGTTGGTTTAGATTTATAAAAGACGCTCGCAATGATTTAATTCAGTATAATTTGATCCGAATTTGTTCTAAGCCTTAGGCTGTTGAATTAGTCGCAGATACAAATTTAACATGATGATCAACAGCGACTACTGTTTTTGATCGAGAAATTTAGACATGAAATCAGATACTGCCGATCATAATAATTATGTAGTTTGTCAAAATTGAAGAGAATTCAAAATATTAGACTCCATTAATTATCGAATATTTTCCTTAATTATATATCTAAACAAATATAGATAATTTTATTGGACAATGTAACATCATAATAACAATAACATATTATCTTAAACTACGTGTTTAAACAAATATTATAGTATATACTTTGTGAGACCGATTAATCCGGGAACATGTTAAACTAGTTACCCTTTTCCATACAAAGAATATATTAAATTCTTATTTTGGATTTACTTGATGATCTTAACCTAAATATGATATCATCAAATTCATTAGATGTTTCTGATTCAGCCTTATATATAATAATTTTCTACTAGACTAGTTGTGCTGATTCAGCTTTATGGTTGTAATTCTTAATAATAAGAATTATAATTAGATGTCTTATATTCAGATTTATAAAAATAATTTGATTATTTCTTAAATATATTGATATAGACATGCATGATGTCAAGCATCATGATGATGAACGGTTAATACAAAATTTGTTAATTTCTTTTTACCGACCAAAAATGCGACTACATATCCGTCGATTCGGACATTCATGGCCGATTAAATAAATGAGATATTTAGTCAACGTCCATGAAAATGACATACCAAGAACCAATACTTTATTAAAGTTTCTGTTTCTAGCTTTAAATGTGCATTACATATCGCGCATATATATTTTTTTTCTTTTTAAATCAACACTTTTTATAATGTAATGTTGAAAACTAGGAAGACAAAATATTAAATTTAATACTTTTGAATGATTTAAAATAGTTTCAATTTAGCTAAAAGAAAAAATCTTAGCGTAATGCAGAGTTACAACAAAGATGCAAAAGTTGTGGTTAAGGTAATGGTTGAGGGAAGCCCGGGACCCATTCGAGCTTTGGTGAAATTGGGTTCGAGTGTTGACGAGACAATAAGACTTGTTATGAACAAATATAATGCCGAAGGAAGGAGTCCTCGAATTCATCAAGATGTCACCTCTTCCTATGAGTTGCATCACTCGTATTTTAGTCTTAAACGTAAGTGTCTTTTTTTCTTTTTTTAATGGACTTAATAGGAAGATTACTCTTTTTAAATATAGTATAATAGTTATATTCTAATTAAAACTTATACTGTGAACATAGGTTTGGATAAATCAAACCTGATAGGAGAAATTGGGAGCAGAAGTTTCTATATGCGTAAGAGTGTGAATGACAAAGAAGATATGTCTTCTAACGGCTCTGTTGATTCAAAGATTGTTGAGTCTACTACAAACGATTCTCCAACTTCGAGTTTGAATATTTTCTTGAGAGAACTTGTATGTCAAGAATTCAAGAAAATAATAACAATGACGAATAAGATTTGTAGATTCTTGGGTTGTTTTGATGGTTGATTTTTGATCAAATAAATATATGTACATATTGTTACTAAAAATTTAGAAGACAAAAATTGTTTCTAGAGATGGTAATCTATGTAAACTAACAAGTGAAGACATATAATGTCTAAGGTTTCGTATTATTATCAAAAAGAGAAGTACAAATACAATGAAAGGAAAAGACATAATATATAGACTAGCTAATTAGGGTTTCCAAGCTAAAAGACTCAATCATAAAACTCAATACAAAATAAAGCTCAAAATCTTCTTAGGCTAACATCCACTCTCAAACTCACAATGCAACAACAATAAGCATTGCGAGTTTGTCAGACAAAAAATGGAATCGTGGAGCAGTCAACGACTTCATAAGAATATCAGCAATCTGCAAAGAGGAAGGAACATAAGGAAGGGAGATAGTGCCCTTCTGGAGATGATGACGGGTGAAATAACAGTCAATCTCAATTTGCTTTGTGCACTCATGAACCACTGAATTATTGACAATCATTATCACACTATCGTTGTCACAATACAAAGGGGTAGGTTGAGAGATGTGAACGCCCATATCTGCAAGAAGTCATCTCAACCAAACAATCTCACAAAGTGGCGATAGCCATGACTCAGTGGCGATAGCCATGACTCGATACTCAAATTATGTAGAAGATCGAGAAACAACATCTTGTTTCTTGTTTTTCCATGATATCAATTAATCTCCAAGAAAAACACAATACCCAGTAGTGGACTTACGATCATAAATATCACGATTTCAATTTGCATGACTTACGATCATAAATTTATATTTATTAGGGTATAAATTTATAACATTTATATCCTAATAAATATAACATTATCAGATTATTAATTCTTTTAGTTAACTTTTAACTCTTTTTTTGGATTAATTCTTTTTTATCGGAATATTATTTTTAATTTATTATTTTTTATATAATAAATATTATTTTATTGGATTATTAGTTTATTAGTTTGTTTTTTAGATTCTATTAATTTTTTTTTAATTTTATTAGTTCCACCGCAAAATCGCCAGAATACGCAAAAACATCGCCTCTCATTATCGAAAATCATCGGGATAACCACAAAACATCGTCATCAGATATTGGATAGAAACTCACCAACTTTTTCCAACCAATGATGACGGTAGTCACCTGTGATAACACCACTACAATCACCCGATCACCACGACCACTTTTAATGTTTGTAGGAGTTTATTAAGCATTGTATGAGATATGGAGGATTCTAGCAGATTGTGAAGAGGTTGTCGTAGGTGGCTATATGGGATGTTGGGTGGAAAAAGTTAGTACGGTTTACGTCAAACCTCCGATAAAGGTTTTTGGCATTGAATGCAACGATTTTCGTTGATGAGCAGGTAGTACTTTTGCGTATGCCGACAACTTTGTGGTGGAACTAATAAAAGTAAAAAGAATTAATAGTATACATTAAAAATAAACTAATAAACTAATAATCCAAAAAATAATATTTATTATATAAAAAATAATAAATTAAAAATCATATTTCAAGAAAAAAGAAATAATAATAAAAAAGAGTTAAAAAAATTAACTAAAAGAAATTAAGAATCTGATAATATTAGATTTGTTAGAATATAAATATTATAAATTAAAAATAATATTTATTAATATATAATAATCCAATTAGAAGAATTACTCAAATAAACAAAATTAACTAAAATAAATTAATAATCCAATATGATAATATTTATTAATATATCAATATTATATATTAAAAATAATATTTATTAATATATAATGATCCAATTAAAATATCCGATAACAAATAAATAAAAAGTTTAATTAAAAGAAATTGATAATATAATTAAACAATATTTTTTTAATATATAAATGAGTATATAATAAAAATAACATTTATTAATATATAATAATTCAATAAAAAAAAAACATGTGTAGAAATGGTCCTTATAGTAGCTATTTTAAAAAAGTTAACAGTTATGTTGTTAAAGTTAATGGAAGAGGGACCAAAACCACAACAAAACTTGTTGAAAATGACCAAATTTACAATTTTTTTATAGGTTTCGCCCTTAACCACGTAAAATGAAAAACCTATTTGGATCATTTTTGCAGTTTTGTCTGTTTAGAAATATACCTAAATGATATAATACAATTCAACTGCCTTAATATGCAACAGTTGATGGTAAATAGCTTAACTGTTTTCAGAGATGAGATTTTATATTAGGGCGTGAGATGAGATGAGATTGCGTTCTGAGTAGTACACTAAGCTTTTAATCAATATCTCAATTACATGATGATTAATAACAAGTTAATGACTGCAACTTTGTAAAACATTTTTTTTGTAAACTTTTACACCACATACATGGATGGATGGATGGATGGATGGATGGATGATCATTAAATAATAATAATATCTAAATATTTACCAAAGAAACAATATTTTACATTACAGAGCTTAGTTCAGCATAAGCATAATAGTAATGGGAAATGAGGTGGATCATTGTTTGTTTTATTAATATCAATCAAGATAAATTTTAACATCAATACCATTATCAATAAGGGATTGAACAACAGCTCTAATTTTACCTTCAAACTTATCCCTTTCTCTGGGTGTATAAGAAGCTGTGTACACATCAGCTTCTCTAGCCCTTTCAGACAAAATCCTCCCAATCGCCAAACAAGCAGGAATATCTGATCGAGATTGAAGTGCTGCTTTTATGTCCTTTGAGTTTGTCCCTGCAACTGCCACTTGTCTGCTTGTTACCCTGTGTGTCAACGAGGCTGAAACAAATCGCTTTGAGATGAACACATCTAGAGTGAAGGGCTCCATGTAAGCTATTGTACGCTGTTTGAATGATATGTGCTTGTTTGGATTCTTGGATTTCTTTTCCTTCTGGTATGTGTATGGACGACTGTTGTCATCGTCTACAAAGTCCTCTACTCCAAAAAAGCTTCTTGCTGAACAACGAGCCTGCAACATCAAACCCAAATGTTTCAAGATTTCGATAACAATAACATTTTGATCTTGCAAATTCACCACGTACCTCACCACTGTGAATATGCCTCGTAATAGCCTGCAACAAGAATTTCGACTTCTCGCCTCCATTTGTATATGGCATACAACATATCCTTTTCAACATGATTCGCAGACAAATATAAGACAATTGATCGAACACCTGGTGTGCAACAAAACAATCCACAATCCTCAACAAATTCCAAGTAATGTTACACCATTCACAGATATATGTTTACGATTTGTACTCTGTCAATTAATCATGTAATACTAAAATAAACTTCAGATCAAGAAAGCTTTTAAGTGAATTTAAAAATTTCTGAAAACAAATGAACTTACGAGCGACAGCAAACCAAGAGCAAGCTAGGGTTTTGTTTTTTATGTCCGACAGATATAACGCTTTCCTTGATGAAAAAAAAAATGTAACTGGGCCTACATTTTTGTTTTAATGGATTCGGGTACGACTGTTTAGTGCTCCATTCCTATTCGGTTATAACAAAAAGATCCGACCCGTATTTATCTTCCAAGTTCCTAACACAAATGCGCCCCTTTTACATAATCTGTTTGGTTGCTGTGTGTAACTTGCAACAATGGCGGTCTCTCTCAATTCCATCACCTGTTCCTCGTATTTACACCCGCCTCAGCCTTCTCTCAGGTCAGTTCTCGTATCAACACTCGGTTTCCTTTCGCTAATCGAAACAACGACTTTCCATTAACTATGTATTATGTTGTTTATTCGACAGCTTCGGAGACAAGGTTTTCGTGGGATTACGGCTTCAATCTCCAAGTTAGATTTTTTTTTTCGTCAATTACTTCCTCTTATCTTCAATTTTCTTATCGACTCATTCTCTAAATGTTTATATTCCTTTTCTGCGCTAAACAGATTCTTATGGAATTTCGAGACCTAATCTGAGTGCTGAACTGCACAAGAAAATTCATAAAAGTATTGAACCCAGGTATATACCAAATCCTATACTCTATTCTTAAGTTTGAATCAATGTTCTATCTTAATGTGTTCCGATTGTATAACATCATTGTAAGCCACATTCCTAACGAATTTGGTCCCAAAAGGTGCGCTGACACTTGGAATTCAACATCAAAATTTGTAGAAAAGGGCTAGATCTGCTAACCCTAGTATCAGTATTATGTATGAACAATTTCAAGCAAGTGTTATGACTTATGACCTACACATATAATACAATACACCTTCAATTTCCATAACAGTTTACCTCCATTTTCAGGATTGGCATAAAGCCAGCAAGGGGACGCATCACCATGATGCCAATTGGGACTCCAAGAGTGCCCTACAGGGTTCCTGGTGAAGGAACCTGGCAGTGGGTTGATTTGTGGAATGCTCTTGTAACTCCTTTAGCTTTTTTTTTTTTTTTTTTCTAAATTTTATCTTGTAAAAATCCCCAAAACTTAGCTGATAGATATTTTAATTCAATTTCTTTGCAGTATCGTGAACGAGTCATCTTTATAGGTCAAAACATAGATGAAGAGTTCAGTAACCAAATTCTTGCAACAATGTTGTACCTTGACAGTGTTGACAATTCCAAAAGAATGTATATGTACATCAATGGCCCTGGTGGAGACGTGAGTTTTTTTTCTGCATCATAAATGAGATTTATAAAATGTATACTTGTAATGTGCTTTGACCTTGACTTTCCATGTTTTTACAGCTTACTCCAAGCATGGCCATTTATGACACAATGCAAAGCTTACAAAGCCCAATTGGCACCCACTGTGTCGGATATGCCTATAATCTTGCTGGCTTTCTTCTTGCGGCTGGCGAAAAGGTGATTTTACATTTTTTTTTTTAATTTTTTTTGGTAAACGAATGCAAAAAAGCAATGAAGTAGTTTGATATTTATCTTTTCCATTATTGTGATACCTGTAAAGGGTCAACGGTTTGCAATGCCACTTTCGAGAATTGCTTTAGAGTCGCCAGCTGGCGCTGCTCGTGGTCAGGCTGATGATATTCAAAATGAGGCAAACGAGCTTCTAAGGATCAGAGATTATCTTTTCAAGGAGTTAGCTCAAAAGACAGGCCAACCTGTGGAACAGGTATAGTATCACATTCTTACTAGGGCAAAATGGTCGTTTCACTGATAAACCATAATAATAAGTAATAACATGCACAGGTTCACAAGGACTTAAGTAGGATTAAGAGGTTCAATGCTCAAGAAGCTTTGGATTATGGGCTGATTGACCGAATCGTTAGGCCTCCACGTATAAAAGCAGATGCACCAAGGCAAGAAGCTGGTACAGGTCTCGGTTAGTCTAGTTAGTTGTCATTCAAATGAAAAAAACTCTATTATAGTCCTTTTTCCTTTTCCTTTTCCTTTTCCTTGTATTTTATTTATGTTTTATGATTAGGAGTGGATATAAAGCAAACTGATTGTTTCATACATCTTAGAATATGCTGTGATTACACATGATGACAAATGTGTTGGGTATACGTATGTCATTAACTTTATGTGAGTAAATAGTAATAATAAGATAGAACACAAAGTTAAATACAATGGAATCATACATGATTTTTTAATGCATGAAAATCACTGAAAAAGGAACATCACTGAGTGCCAATCGTCTCATTCCATTACCATCTAAAAATATTCCCACATCTCTGCAAATCACCTTACAGAAGTTACACACAGTGGGACAGAAAACAAACTTATAACCATCATCAGTTTTCTCGATCTTAAACCAGTTATCGAGTGTTTCGCGTCCCGGGTTTCCTTCTACACCTCCCACCATCACAAAATACTGCTTTATAGATTCATCGTATTTCAGCCTCCATATATTTGACTCATTGCAACGGGTGGGAGTGGGACCCATGAACTTGATGTTGACGTCTGTGGAAAGGCGGATTATGCCTTTCTTGGGGTTGACTGGAGAGAAAGTCAATGGCAATTCGTAGTTGTGGGTGTGGAATTGGGTAATGCCGGAAGGGCAGGTGTTGTTGGTAAGTGTGATTCCGCCGCCCTTTCCGTCTCTAGCTGCCGGCATGACATGGTAGTTGATTCCTGGTCGGAGGTTTTTTCCGGTGGTGTCGAGGACGGAATCGGGAGCGGAATTGGCTGAGAAGAGAAACAGGATCAGGATGAATGGAAGTGGAATCAAGATGTTTGACTTCATTTCCAAGTGGATTATGGAATTGAGAATGTGAGTGTTATTATTGGTATTTATAGATGGAAAGTTTGCGACGTGGGTTTGGACTTTTGGAACCCAATTTGGATTTGGGTTTCTACATATAGCCTATCCTATAGAAAGAAGCAGATGCATTTATGTAAGATATATATAAATATGGTCAACGGTCAACAGCTCTCTCAACGAGATCTGAAGGAGTTGGGTGAGAAACGATTGGCTCTCCTTGCGCCCACATTATATTATTGCTCACAGAACAATTTATTAATTTATTAAATGATAAATAGTCTTCTTTTTATTATCTAAAAAAATGCATTTAACATATATTTTAAACAAAATGAAATATGCTAATATGCTATTTAGTATTTGCTTTACATATACCTTTACTTAGAGAAGTTCATTTCTATAGAATAATATCAGTTATTTTGATAAATTCCTTTCTTTTTGTACTATCATTAAACAAATGGGTATAAATAGTTTACAAGAGAAGAGGCCATAACTAATTGGGCCGTACGTCGTACCCTAGCCAACTATCAAATACAAGAATACAAATACATAATAAATATCGCTAACAGCCCCCCGTAGCGAGAACGAGAGGGGACTCCCGGACGTTTAAGTTGGACTGAAAATCAAGAAATAACGATGAAGGTAGTCTCTTCGTGAATATGTCGACATATTGAGAGGAAGAGGGTACATGAAGCACACGAACATGACCTGTAACGACCTTGTCTTGAACAAAATGAAGATTAATTTCAACGTGTTTTGTCCGTTGATGTTGAACCGGATTGGCAGGGATGTATACGACGCTGACATTATCACAATAAACAATGGTGGCCTTGGGAGGAGAGTAACGAAGCTCAAGCAAAAGGTTACGTATCCAACATGTCTCAGTAACTGCATTAGCGACACCACGATATTCAACTCCGGCACTCGAACATGACGTCGTGTCTGTCATTTAGAAGACCAAGACAGAAGATTGTGACCCAAGAAAACACAATAGCCAGACGTGGAGCACCTGGTGACTGGACACCCTGCCTAGTCAGCATCAGAGTAGGCAATGAGATCATGATTTGGAGATGAGAACATTTGAAGACCATGATCAATAGTACCCCTAAGATAGCGCAAAATCCGCTTAAGAACGTAAAATGAGGCTCACGAGTCACGAGGATCATGCATGTATAAACAAATTTGTTGAACAGCATAAGTGATGTCGGGTTTGGTAAATGTGAGATACTGCAGAGCACCAGCTAAACTGCGATATAAAGTAGGATCCGCAATAGGAGGGCCCGACCCATCAAATTTGGCAGACAGATATGTCGGTGTGCTAGCTGGTTTACAATTAATCATAGAGGCACGATCAAGAATCTCGGTTGCATACTTTTGTTGAGACAGAAACAGACCTGTAGTAGATCGAGTAGCCGAAATACCAAGAAAGTAGTGAAGGTCTCCAAGGTCTTTCATGGCAAACTCAGCACTTAATAATGAGGTGATATGAGACAGCAGTGGAGTAGAAGTACCAATGAGAGTAATGTCATCCACATATAAAAGAATATATGCCATATGAGAGACCTGACTGTAGATAAAAAGAGATGAGTCACACCTGTTATGAACAAAACCAATACGTGAGATAAATAAGGCAAATCGCTGAAACCATACACGAGGAGCTTGCTTGAGACCATAGAGAGATCTCTGAGTAAGCAAACATGAGTAGGCCTGGATGCATCACGAAAACCAGGGGGTTGTTGCATATATACTATCTCATGAAGATGCCCATGAAGAAAAGCATTCTTGACATCCAGTTGTCGAATAGGTCATTGATGAGTAATGGCAATACTAAGAACGGTGTGAATAGTGGTTGGCTTAACAACAGGACTAAACGTCTCATCACAGTCTATACCGGGTCTCTGACTACGCCCATTAGCAACCAAACAGGATTTGTATCTGGAAAGAGTGTCATCTGCATTAAGCTTTTTCTTAAAAAGCCAAATACAATTAATTATATTAGCATGAGGTGGTCGCGGCACAAGTACCCAAGTTTTGTTTTTGATAAGACCAGTATATTCATCTGTCATTATGTTAAGCCAGTTAGGATCTTTAAATGCCTGTAAATAAGTTTTAAGGACAGGAGAAGAGGAATCAACAAGAAGGTTAAGTTTTCGATTTGGTTTGAAAATACCAAGTTTCGAACGAGTAAGTATAGGGTGTTGCGACTGACTGTAAGTGACTAGGAGAAATAGTGGAAGATTCGGGGGAAACATTTGGATAACTGTTGTTGAAGCTGTTTGGACTGACAGGAGATGATGAGGTGGGGGTCAAGGAGGATGTCTTGGATTGATTAGGAGTAGATGGAGTCGGGGAAGAGGTAGCGGGCGAAAGTTGCGAGGGAAAGATGGTCTCGAGAGGAGATGAAATAGATAAAGGGTTGGCCATCTCCATATTTTCCAGAAAAGAATAGGATGGAGCAATATTTGGTGTCATTGATCCAAAAGGAAAAACAATTTCATCAAAGACCACATGGCGATAGATAATGACTTGATTTGTGTCAAGATTGAGACAACGGTACCCTTTATGATTGGTGGGGTATCCTAGAAAAATGCAAGGTGTAGAACGGGGGGATAGTTTGTGAGGAGTAAGAAGGTTGGGAAAGCAAAGGTGTCGCCACTAGCATTTTTAGCTAGGAAATTCCGTCCTCAGGTAAGTAAGGACTATTGTGAGACTTATACTAACACATTTAAGTGTACAATATGAGCTCCTAATGAGCCATGTAGTGTTAGAATGAAATCTCTCCAAGTATATCGAATCTCTCCCAAATCTCTCCAAGTATATGAAATCTCTCCCAAATCTCCCCAAGTATGTGAAATCTCTCCCAAATCTCTCCAAGTATGTGAAATCTCTCCCAAATCTCTCCAAGTATGTGAAATCTCTCCCAAATCTCTCCAAATATGTGAAATCTCTCCCAAATCTCTCCAAGTATATGAAATCTCTCCCAAATCTCTCCAAGTTTGTAAAATCTCTCTGAAATCTCTCCAAGTATGTGAAATCTCTCCTAAATCTCTACAAGTATATGAAATCTCTCCAAGTATATCGAATCTCTCCCAAATCTCTTCAAGTATGTGAAATCTCTCCCAAATCTCTCCAAGTATGTGAAATCTCTCCCAAATCTCTCCAAGTATATGAAATCTCCCCAAGTATATCGAATCTCTCCCAAATCTCTCCAAGTATATGAAATCTCTCCCAAATCTCTCAAAGTATATCGAATCTCTCCTAAATCTCTCCAAGTATGTGAAATCTCTCCAAGAATGTGAAATCTCTCCCAAAGCTCTCTAAGTACCTTCCTCAGTCGAAAACAGCTCAAAACCAAAAGAGAAAACCCAATAGGACCCTCTTGGTCCGGAACCCTCTTGGCCCGGACTCTTCTTGGTCCGGAACCCTCTTGGTCCTGAACCTCTTGGCCGGAACCCTCTTGGTCCGGAACCCTCTTAGTCTGGAATGCCTTTTAAGGAGCCAAGAGGAATTGCATCTCGGAACCTCCCCTTGCTTCGGATCTCCTCGCTGCTCCGGAAGGGTTGACTCCGGTAGGAATGGCTCCGGAAGACCTTGCTTAAAGACTTGCTTCGGAAGTCTAGCCAGCCTCGCACCACGGTCCGGACCGACCAAATTCGCACCTGACTCCGAACTTCGCTCGTGACTTCGGAACTCGCCTAGCGCCTCCGGAACTCCTTGGTTTTCACTTCGGACCCTCGCATACCTAACCCTCCACTCCGGAATTCTAAGAGGAGCTTCGGAAATTGTTATGTGGCTCCAGAATTCACCTTTTGACTCCGGATTTTGGACTATTTCGGACTTTCTCTCCATTTTGGGGTATTTTGACGTCGGTAATTCCATCAAACGCGTGTTTTTTGTAACTTAGACCCCTAAAACCTCTATTTTATGCCAATTTTGATTATTTAAATCATATTTACATAAAATAAAAAAGTTTAGGATTTATGAATATCTTATCCTAAATTAAGATAAGGAAAGGGAGGTCTGAGCTTGTGATTTGATGTAATCTTCCATTTCCCATGTAAATCACAATATCCAATGTTCTAACCACCAGATAATCGTGCATGAACCATCAAATCCCCATGCACCAAAGTTCCCTCCTTTTCTTATACTCTTAAAGCAACAACAGTAAAAAGAAAACGGGGCTTCACATTTCCTCTCACTTCCCTCCTATTCTCTCACATACTCCTCCCAAGAGCAAAAATCAAGGATCTTGCTGAAAGCAAGATTTCTCAACTTCTCTCTAGAGTTTTAAGACAACATTCCTCCCAGGAAGTTCCTCATCTCAGTCAAAGGTCTAAGCTTGAGATCTTCTCTTCATCATTCCAAACAACTCATCAACTAACTCAAGGTGAGCTTTCATACCCCACTTTTTCTAAGTTTTTATTGTTTTTGGGGGAGACTACAAGTCAAAGTCTTTTGTAAATCATGATCTATTTGATTATTGTGTATGCATGCCTTCTTACATGTGCTTAAGTATGAAACCCCTTATAAATAGTCCAAAAACTCGAGATTTTGGGTAAGTCTCAAGAGTTTGGATTATATTTCAAAAAACATGTTTGGAAACAAGAACTAGTATGTACCAAGTATAAGTCACGAATTGTTTTTTATAACAACAACTATAAGGTATTGCTTCAAGCTTTACTTAAACAAGTTGTTAGATAAAATATTTTGGAAAGTGATTAAACTATGGAAATAATAATATTTTGGAATCACTGTTGGTCAAACATAAATATAAAGGTTATCTTGGAATATTATGTCATACACATGACTTTTTACCAGATTAACAAACTAGCTGAGATTATTTATAAATATTTAATATAAATAATTTTATCAAGAGAAATATACGAAAACAGAGTTTTCATGACAAAAATATTTGCATGTCATAAACTGCTGTCCTAAAACCTTCAGAAACATAAGTGATGATCTATATGTCATAAAACAGAAAATGTGTGTCATAACCCGCAGTCATAAATTTACGCAAATTACAACTTGACCCTTTTTCTTTTAACTAATATGGGCCTGAGCCGATAAATTTATAGAAGGGAGGGACCATTTTTACCAACTCCGATAATTTTGGGTCATTTTGATAAATGTTCAAAATGGGTTATTTTTCAATAAACGATATGAAACGAAAACGATAAGGATGAACCAAAAGAACTATTCTCGAACACAGCTCGCCTTTACAAACTACACTACTTTTCAAAATCACTCCTTATAAGGATGAACCAAAGTAACGATATGCACACATATACCCATGATTTTCAAAACAAGACTTCAAATGATTTCATAGAAGATATCGGATCTTTTGAAAGTACAATGAGAACGATTCTAAACAAGTGTTAAACGATTTTATACAAAAACGCTTATGAACTCACCAACTTTTTAGTTGACACTTTTCAAAATGATTTTATACAAGGGACGCGAATGCAGGACTATTTAGCTATAGTTAGGAATTTTTCTGCTTATGTCTCTTTTGTGTAACTCGAAGAACAAATACAATATGTAAACAATGTAAGTTTGTTATCTCAATGTATGATGTTTGGATTGCTCTTTTTCATTTATACTCAATTGTTATGATACTGCACAGTGAAGTCACCCGCCTTCGGACGTTTCCGTCGTCTGGTCTGGGGGTGTAACAAAAGGCATCCAAAAACACGCAAATGATCATAGGTAGGATGTTTCTTATAAAGTTTATGAAAGGGTGTGTCATTTTCGATGGTGGTAGATGGGAGAATGTTCAAAAGGTGAGTAGCCATGTGGAGAGCTTCTACCCAATAAGTGGGTGGAATTCTTGCTTGAAAAAGAAGAGTGCAAATGATGTTATTAAGAGTGCGAAGCATACGTTTGGCTTTACTGTTTTGTTGAGAGGTATAAGGATAGGTAAACCTCATCAGAATACCATTTTGATTAAAGAGTTGATGAAATTTTTGGTTATTATATTCACCCCCGTTGTCACATTGGAAGGTTTTGATGTCCGTTTGGAATTGATTTTTAACAAGAGCATGAAAAAGCACAAATTTTGCAAAGACATCAGATTTGGCACGTAAAGGATACACCCAAACATAATGAGTAAAATCATCAAGAAAAATGACATAATACTTAATACCACTGATGCTTTCAATAGGTGCAGTCCAAACATCGGAATGCACAAGTTCAAAAGGAAACTTTGTAATAGAATTAGACAAACTAAAGGGTAACTTAACATGTTTACCCTTTTGACAAGCATGAGATAAAGTAGTCTCTTTATTAGAAGAGCTAGAAATAAAAATTTTATTAACCAAATGTGTGAACACATGTTGACCGGGAGACGCTGACGCCAAATAGACGGAGCAATGGAAACAAGAGCTTGAGGAGTTGGAGTGGTGTCTGGATAGAGATCTCCGGTGCTGTCACATCGCATGAGAATTTGTTTGGTGTGGAAATCCTTCACAGAAAATCCAAAAGGGTTAAATTCAATAGTGCAAGTATTTTCACGAACAAATTGACGAACGGAAATAAGATTTTTAATAATGGAAGGAGTAATTAGGATATTTCTAAGGATGAGAGTGTGATATGGATTAGGAAGCGGAAGAGTAGTGTCTCCCATTTTAGTTACAGGTATAGAAGTTTCGTCCCTAACTAAAACAGATGAATAACTATTATTATCAAAACAGTTTTGAGTATACCTGCGTTTGAGTGGATATGTGAGGATGTATCGGTGTCCATATACCATTCCAATTTCCCCGGGTAATTCAATGTCATCGTATTAAACATTTGCGGGAGCGTAGTGGATTCGTTATTTTGCTGTTGGGCCGGAATATAGGCATGAAAAGATTACTGATTCGTTAAAGGACTAGTGGGCTGTTGAGAAGCAAAATATTGATGTTGATGGGCAGCACCAGATTGGGTTGATTGCTGTCTGGGCCCAGTAATATTTGGTTAAAAGAGAAGGGCAGCAGATGGTGGGCTTAGAAGAAGTCCGACTGGTGGGCTTGGGAGAAGGTCGGCATGTTGATTAGGCTGATGGACTCGAAACCATCCATAAGTCCAAGGTGCAGAAGAGTGACAAGCATCGTTTGCACGCTGTTGCTGTTGAAGATGCCCACCATTGTTGTTGCTATTAAAATTATGTCGACCACCATACCGACCCCCACCTCGTCCTCCTCGATTATTCCGGCCACCACGGCCTCCCCGGTATCATCCACGAAAATTAATGTTGGTGTTTGGAGCTTCTATAGTGAGGGCATTTTAGGAAGATGGATTATCTAAGTGAGTAAAGGAAGCTTCACGTTGGTCATCTTGCAACATTTGCTGCTCTTCACATATAAGAATCGATCTGGCATCCCAAAAAGAAGGAAGAGGGTCACGATGTCGTATGTTTATTGCGACATACCTGAATTTGGAGGATAAACCATTCAACATATACGCCACCAGGTTTGTTTCAGGTACTTTTGCGTCCATATGTTCCAAGCGATCAGCAAGTGACTTGATTTTGTTGCAATAATCAGTGATGTTGGAGTTTCCCAATGTAATGTTACGAAGTTCACGATCAAGCTAAATGACTTTGGTTGATATGTTGTCCCGGAAGATTTTTTAAGATTGGTCCAAATCTCATATGCAGTAGTTTGCTTTTTGAATATCGTGTGAAGGAGAGAAGTGGAAAGAGTACCGTATATCCAATATTGGACAATAGAATCCATACGAGTCCAATTGACTTTCGCAGCAGCCAACTCTGCTGTGGTTTTTTCTTTTTCTTTTTCTGTCTGAGGTTAAGTAGGAGGTTGCAGATGATGATCAACTCCATAGCCAATACAGTGCAACTCAAATAACTGGCGCCAAACGTCATAGTTCATCTAGTCAAGATCAAGCACAAAGGGTACTGCATGTTTGATGTTGATAGTAGAAGATGGTTTGTCATTGAAGATAGTTCCAGACATGATGAGAAGGAGAGAATAAGAAGGAGAGAACAAGAATCAGTGGGGAGAAGGCGACAGGAGGAGAAGAATAAGAATCAGTCGGCTAGGGTTCTTAGAAATAAGAATATAGGAGGAAGGTTCGCAGCTCTGATACCAAGTTATTTTGATAAATTCCTTTCTTTTTGTAATATCATTAAACAAATGGGTATAAATAGTTTACAAGAGAAGAGGCCATAACTAATTGGTCCGTACGTCGTACCCAAGCCAATTATCAAATACAAGAATACAAATACATAATAAATATCGCTAACAATATCTTCTCTTTATTGATCAATCTATTTTATTTAGTTTCTATTCGTGCGTAAGAAAACAATATCACCAATTATATTATTTTGTTAATGTCATAATGTTATTATTTCTGTTTACTTATGTTTTCATTCCATTATATAAAAGAGACATGGGTGAACTGATGGAGTTTACACATAATTGGGGAAACTGTATGAAGCGGAAAAAATCACTGCTCGGCATCCTCTATGGCACGGTAGGTATGATGGATCTGGAAGGCGAGGTGCGACCGACTGTTTAAGAGTTTACGTATTACTACAACCAAGGTGGCAGACAACATAAAATCCCTTGTTTTCTCATGGATCAAGTATAGGTGAGTTGTGTGCTCTCTTAAATGGATTGATTTGTGTGTTGACCCATTTTCTGATTGTAAAACCTAAATGTTGTACAAAAAATCTATACGTTCTTCCTACTCCTCGGCTTGGTACTTGCTGGTCAGAGGTTTGCAGTATTTTAATAAAATCATTTGCCGGTTTAAAAAAAAAAAACCTTTAATCATTTACCTCTAGTTTTTAATTATTTCATTATTTTATATATTTAATTTATTTATGTATGTACAACTACGTGGGTTTCCATTCATTCTCGAATCTACCACTTTTAGTTAAATTTAATAAGTTTAATGTTAGAAATTGGGGATGAAAAGATTTTGTGGATTCTTTGAAAGCCATGGATTCACTATCAAATTGAAGTATTTTGATGGTACAGATCGAATACTCAATTGGATAAAATTTAAAGATTTTGAATTAAGAGATGTGGAAAATGCTCTTAAAATATGTACCGGAAAATGACCAAAAACCGATATATAGTTTTATGTTTGAAAACTATCACCAAACCACCAAAAACGGGTGTATAGTTTTTTGTCTAGAAACCCAGCCAGGGGCTCTGCCCTTTGGACCCCGCTCCCAGGGGCGCTGCCTTCGGACCTCTGGTCGTTTAGGGGCGAAATTGTGTATTTTGAATCTTGAAAACATAAACAGGTGTGCACTCCGCACCATCCTAACTTTTTCAATATTTATCAAAATTACTTTTTTGTCAATAAATTTAATCATATTACACTTAAATAGACAAAATTGCAAGTTTGGTCCCTATGGTATGTCAAAAATTGGATGTTTGGTCCAAAAAGTTTTGGGATTGCATCGGTGGTCCAAAAGGTTTGATTTGTTGTGGAATTGGTCCAAAGGCTTAACAACCATTTGTGCCCTCTGTTAGTGTGAGGGTATTTCTGCCCAAAAGGATTGATCTTGTAAATTATTTGTCAAATAAGGGTAACTTTTGAATAAATTAAATTAAAGTTTGATTCCACTTTGACTTTTGACTGGTCAAAATAGGAACCCAATTTGAAAGTGGTCAAGGGATTTTTTTTGTTCGTCATTTGATCGATCGTTAAGGGGAACGCAAAGGAAATGAATACAGAACACGAAGGGAAGAACGAGTGCATAATCGATTGGGAGGAAGAGGAGATTGGGACTGGAATGAACCGAAGGCAGTCAAGAAGAACGCACACGAAATCAGCGAATGTTCGATCGTTCTTTTGGCTGAAGGAAGGGGGTCCGATGGCTTCTGATTTTTCATCGATTGATTCGCAATCGGTGATGGCCTCTGGGATTCGACTTAGGCCGAAGAAGAGGAAGGGAAAAGAGGAGGCAGTGAGGGGTGTTAGGAGGTGGTAGTCGACGAAGAGTGACAACCGAGCCTATTAGATCAGCCCTCGCAGGATAAGAAATCAGTCAAGGAGGCCGCCAGAGCAACCCCCTCGCCATCACAACTGTTGACAACAGCCACCACCGAACCACTCTTCTACTTTCGTTTTCCTTTTCCTTGTCCAAACAAGCCAATCACAGGTGGTGCCCTCTATGGGATCGGCAACTGCTGCTGCTTTCATTCCCTTTTCTTTTCCGATCAGACACGAAGGTGAAGAACCCCTCCTCCATCGTTTGTGTTACAGGACCAAAACAATCATCGATTTTTGATTGATTCCGTTCGTTCCTTCTTTCTTAATTTGATGAAGACAGAGTCTTTTCCCTCGATTTGTTAAGATGAGAGTAAATTACACGAATGGTCCCTATGGTTTAGGGTAATTTGCGTGTTTGGTCCCTAACTTATTTTTTTAACTCGGAAGGTCCCTGTTGTTTATTTTTGTTACGCGCTTGGTTCCTACTGTTTGTTTTTATTACGTGTTTGGTCCCTATCTTAGCTAAAAAGACTATTATTTAAATATGAAAAAATGTTAGGGTAGGTAATGTAATGTGAGAGGGTGGAGTTGGGAGTGTGTTTATTTAAATAAATTAAAAAAAATCAAGGGCAAAATAGTGTTTTTAGATAAGATAGGGACCAAGCGCGTTACAAAAACAAACAATAGGGACCTTCCGAGTTAAAAAAATAAGTTAGGGACCAAACGCGCAAATTACCCTAAACCATAGGGACCATTCGTGTAATTTACTCTTAAGATGATGACCATGTTGGTCCCTTTACCCAAATTTTGTATCAAATTGGCAAAACCAGTCCCTCTAGTTGTAGCTTTAAATTAAAATTAGCCACTTGACATAAATCTTTTCAAAGCATGTCCTAATTTAAAAAGATTTTAAAAGAAGGGGTGTGAATTGACAGAAATACCTCACACTAACAGAGGGCACAAACGGCTGTTAAGCCTTTGGACCATTTCCACAACAAATCAAACATTTTGAACCACCGGTGCAACCCCAAAACTTTTTGGAACAAACATCCAATTTTTGACATACCACAGGAACCAAACTTGCAATTTTGTCCACTTAAATAATATCGATGATCACCAACAATTAGAAATTAGAAATGATCATTGAAATCATCAAAGATTGAAGGTTTAAACGCGAAATAATCATTTTTCATAACTATGACAAAACAAATTTTGATTTTAGAAAATGAATTTTGTAAAAATTTGAAATTGTTTTTTGAATGATTTCATCACAAAATATACTAATTATTTTGCAAGAAAAAAAACTATATATGTATTGTTGTGGGGCTTAAAGAATTTTTTCCAAAACTTGAATACATATTTTGCATCATATCAAAAATCTCGTAAAGGATAAAGTTGTGAAATTCATGACAAAAATTTAATAATTTCGCAAGATTAATTGGTTTACATGACGTAATATAAATTTCTTTACAAAATAAGTGATTATTTAGATTATTTTTGGTAAAAATAAGCTAGTTTATTCGTATAGTTTATTATTTGGTCAACCACGTAATAATTTATTTTAGGTTATGAACTAGTTTATAAAAAAAGGTATTTTGAGATAGCTTATGATAAGTTTATGGATTTTTTTTAATATTTCAAATATGTTTTTACTTATATCTATTCTTTTTTAGATATATATCTAAATTTCTATTTATATTATTTTACAATGCAATTTAGATCATAATTTTTTTTATCAAATAGTGTTAATTAAGAAACGAACTTATCAGTTAACAGCTAAATTTACAACAACCAATTATATTTTCAGCTAAAAACTAATTTTCTAGTTAATAAGTCACACCAGACCTACTATGGCAAAAGTTGGCCATTTGGTATGCTAACATCTCCAATTTTGAGTGTTTGGGAGATTATCCAATAAATAAATACAAAATATAGCAAACAAAGTTGTATACTCATTTAAGGTTTAGTTTGAGTTATTCTTGCGATGGATTAATATTGAAAAAAGCTATTATATCTTTATAAAACATATTTAATCCGTAACCGTTTAATTGATAAATAATTTGTAGCAAACTAATAATATATTTAAATCTACGTGTAACATTAAAATTAGACTCTTAGAGTCTTAGACAAAAACAGAGAAGAAAAAAGGTCTAATCACTTTTCAATATAAAGATAGATACGTTTAAAACACTAGAATCATAATTTAATTCCTAAATCTTATTGTTTCACTAAAAAAATCAGGAATCGTTACATTTCCAACGTTGAGAATTAGATAATAAAAAACAATATATCTTTATCCTTTTCACCTTTTGTCAAAATAATATTACATATTAAATTATCTTGCCGGAAGTAAACAAATATAGTTGGGGTATCTGATTGATTTGTCACTTTGTGGGATTTTGAATACGTCAAGAAATTGGATTTTGATAAATTTGGATTTATATTTTTTTGAAACAGCAACTCTAACCTACTCCTAACTACTTTTTAAATTCACCTATATTCATGATAAGACTTGAACCATCAACTTTAAAAAAGATGACAACACCAGATACCGTTAGGCTATAAATATTAAATTTTTTATTCGTTTGGCCGGTCAAATTGGAAAGAAATTTAATTGGTCTTGTGTTAAATAACAAAAATCCCTTTTTTTCAAAGGGCTATCGAGGTGGGAATTTGAAAACTTTGTCTTCTCCGATGAGAGTTTGATGATCGGAGTTGGTTTTCTGTTGGATTAATCTTCGGCACAATTAGGTGTTGTTTGTTTTTTCTGAGGCAAAATATTTGTAGTCAGCGGACCACATCTGTAGACCTCTGCAACAGAAGAGGTGGACCAAACGTCTGCAGTCTGCAAAAAAAAAAGACTGTTTGTTTTTTTAACATCTGCAGACTATTAAAATAAACTAAAATCTAAATAAACTGATTTTTTTAAACTACAAAGTGATTTTTTAATATATTTATGACTTTGCTATAAATAATTAACACATCTAAATAGACTTTTATGTATTATTGTTTTAAAAATTGAAAATAAAAATGGTACAAATTAACGTATATATTTGATAAAAACCAACAATTTTGGTTGTAAAGTTATGTCTAAACATTGTAATTAGGAAACAAAGAATTTGATATATAAATGAATGAAAAAAAAACTTCGATTTTTTCAATTAAATCAATTAAAAACATGCAATAATTATTTTTTTCTAAGAAATTAACGATGCTTTATTAAATGAAATTTTATAAAATTTGGGACAAAAAATATGAGAATATATTATTTTTTTTATATATATTTCTATAAACAATTTCAACAACCATTATTGTAATCAACTTTTATTTATAAATTTGTCAAAATTATCATGTTTGTGTCGTCGAACTTCTTTTTTAAGTATTGTAATTTTTTTCAAATTGTTTATCACTAATAAAGTTGGAATAAATATAAATTTAAAAAAAATAACTAAAAAAAAAATAAAGTATATGTGTTTTTTTAGGCTAGAAGATGTCTGAAGATGTTAGAAGACTCTGGTCTACATTTGCGCCAAGAAAAGGGCGCGCATACATTTTTAGGTATGCAGTCTTCAAAAAAATAAACAGTCTGCGAAGACTAATGTTTGCGCGTGGTCTGCGCCGCGCAGACAGAAGAGGCTAGGAAGATCTGTGGATAAAAAACAAACACCACCTTAGTCACTAAGAGTTGGTAATTCAATGTAGTTTTCCTAGATTTGTTTTTATTTTTCCCCTTCTCCTAAATAATATATATTCTAAGCAATGTTATAATTTTTTCTTGAGAAAGTAGATAGTCAATCAACTTGGGTGAATGGATTAATCATTACCCCATATATATATATATATATATATATATATATATATATATATATATATATATATTTAGGGTTAGGTTATTTTGTTTTCACTATTTATTGTGTGCATGTATGACAGATTCTGGACCAATCATTTTAGTTATTTTAAGAAAGTAATTAATGCATATTACATGTTGTAGATATAATAGGTATTAATTACATCTTCAGCATTTAATATGCATTAATTACTTTCTTAAAATAACTAAAATGATTGGTCCAAAATCAATCATACAGTCACACAATAGATAATGAAAACATTTGAACCTAACTCTCTCTCTCTTTCTCTCTCTCTCTCTCTCTCTATATATATATATATATATATATATATATATATATATATATATATATAATATGCTCAGATACAACATCAAAGATTATACACTCATGTGAAAGTTAAAACAAATAACAATGTATGATGTATTTTATGCTCGGATACATAGAAACCGTGTCAAAATGAAAGTCAGTGTTTAACACGATGTGAGACGGAGAATCTAAGGTATGTGCGTGATGAGAAACATGTGAAACTGAAATTATGACATTTCTATACAATTTCCATTTTTTTATTCTTTAATTTTGACATTTTTTTTTCCAATTTGTTGATTTTTTTATTTTGATAATTTGAGGTTTTGAAAAATTTTGACCGTTTATTCCGGTTATGATTTTTATTGAGTCTGCCTAATATAACCAATTAGTATTATCCGTATGCAGACGGAGGCTGCCAACTAGGTTGATTTTTGCATCATTGATTTTATGTAATCGAGTTTCATTGAATCAATGCAACAAATTCAAATTACCAAAGAAATAATTCACAAATGAGTTAGATTAGGTTTATCTTAAATCATGTATCCACTTTTGACCATGCATCTTTTGGAAAAAAAAATTTGAATATGCCCACAAACGTTTCTATTCTATTTAGAACTCAAGAAGTAACTCTCTTACTGTTTGCTTTGTTGATGCCCGTATATGTTTGTCTTCAATTTCATCTTTTACTTATATATTGAAAACAAACATCAAAATGTGTTTCGAGATACTTATGATTGAAGTGATGTCATGTTCTTGATCTATCTGCAACCTATCAAATCTCAACTCAGGCCATTCTAGTTTACGCTGATCAAAACAATGTCTTTTGAACATTTAAGGATTCATATTGGTGTATAGTTATTCAATTTTGTTGGTTTTATTCGGTTGTTGGTGTTACCATAAGTTTAGAAAGTTTTCACTTTATTATTGTTGTTGTAAATTATAGAAAAGATTGTAAACGATGACTTAAATACAAATTTTAGACAAAACTGCATAACTGGTCCTTGTGGTTATCCAAAAAGTGTGGATAAGGTCCAAAATGTTTTCAAGTTGTATGGTTGGTAAAAAACGTGAAACTTCTTGTGTTTTTGGTCCTTGGACTTACTTAACTCTCGTATATTTCTTTTCGTTTAGTGCAGCATGTGCCCTCCAAGTGAGGGTAATTTTGTCTTTTCACCTACTGGCTCTGTGGTTTGAAAGCTCCTTTAAGACACAACCCACAACGTCTCTCTTCTCATTCATCTTCATTCAGACAACATCTCTTTATCTCTTACTCTTTCTCGTTTAATCGATTTCTTGCTCACTCAGAATGGTACAACAACTGTATTTTGTGGAAGAGATGTTGTGCAAACCTCTTGGACAGATTTAAACCCTGGTCTTCGTTTCTTTGCATGGCCTAGGGTTTAAATTAGGTCAATGGTTTTTGTTTAATAATCCATCTACTTTTTTGTATAAATGTAGGATTTAAAATATGGTTTTATTGGTTGGGTTGACCCCCCCCCCCCTCTCCCATGCGTCCAAGATCGACAACTATTATACCAGGATTGTTGAGAACAATCAACAAGCATGAGTTGGATTTAGGGAATATGCAACATGGATCAACAAAATTGAAGATGTATTTGGTTGTAAGTTGGGTTCTGCTTCTTTTGTTTATCTTCTTTAGGAATTAGGGATTACATGTTAGGGTGTAGTGTTTGGAAGATTGTTGTAATGTTGTGTTTTGGTGTTGGTTTTTGTAAGCTGATCTGGAAGGATTAATTTAAGAATGTATTAATGTTGTGGTTTAAGTTTATGATGTTGTTAATGGTAACTTGTCTTAATGAAAGTGTTAGTTTTTGTTATAAATTGTCTCAGTTGAAATGGTTATGTTAATGGTGTATGGTGTAATGGTAAAAATGTTAGCTGTTAACATTTGGAGTAATTGAAAACTATGATGTTAACCATAACACAATACCAGAAAGTACACTACCAAAAGCTACTTTAACAAAAAGAAAAAACCTAACATTACCATTAAACATTACCAAAAGCACATAGCTATTGCATAACCAAGTTCAAAAGTGCATAAATATTATGTAACCAAGTTCAAAAGGGCATAAATATTACTTAATAATTAGAGTTTTAAAACATTACCAACTATTACAACCACAAATAAAACACAAAATCCAGTAGCCTACCCCTGCAACACTTCAACACTTCAAACATCATTTTCTTGACTAGTACCTCCATTTACCCCGGGCCCTTGCATGTCCTGGCATTATGGCCCTTGTTCTTACACTTACTACATGTCACACTCACAAATTTCCTAGTTAGCTTCTCACTTTCACATTGACCTTGTTGTAGGTTACCTTTTGACTTTGGCTAAAACTCTTCTCATTAGCACTATGTCTCCTTTTCTTTTTTAGTGTTCCTGGATGCTTGTGGTGTGGTGTGGGGGGGGGGGGGGGGGGGGGGGTAAAGGTTGTTGGACTATCACTCTTCGGCCACATGTTCCTTCCTTTTATAGGGTCGACTGTGAAAGAGTACATGTTTTTCCATATTTCTAGCTAATATACCTTATGCACATAGGTGTACAGCTCTCTTACTCTCTCACCATTGTCTATCATTTCATTGATTGTTGCAATTGCATGCTTGCAAGGCATGCCTGTTAACTCCCATTTCTTGTAGCGGTAAGTCATATGCCCCATGTCCATAACATGTTGATCATGTCATGGCCCTTTGACCTGGTACTTAATCACTACATTCCATTTTGCAGTGTATTGTGAAACACTTGATATGTTTGCCTGTAATATCCTTTCACCAGTCAGTGTGAGTCTGTGACTCGACCTGTGCACTTGTTTATCACCTTCATCACATTACATAATATTTTCATAAGATATTCCCGTATGAACTCCAAACAGGTTATTATTGGTTTATCCCTCCCATTTACGAGCTTGCTATTGAAAACTTCACACAGATTATTCAACAACATATCTGATATTGCCCTACCTGTTATTATATAGTACCTATTGGTAAGTAAAAGCAATGGGAAATCATGTAAATATATAAAATTATAGAAATAAGTAATTACCTGAGAAATGGCTTGTAGCTAGCCTAGTGATGGGGATGGATTTTCATAAGCCATTCATTTGCTTCCCTGTCACAGGATCTGAACTCTCTCATCAGTATTTCAAACTTTGGGATGGTTGTGGCTTTAGCACAATTCCACAAGTGTTCCTTGTACTCTTTAGTCCTCCATTTTTCTTCATATTATCATAGATATGCCTTAGACAATATCTATGTTCAATACAAGGAAATAAGTGTGCAATAGCAGGTATGAGACCCTGTTTACATGAAGTAAATATCTAAATTAGTATGTAAGTATAAGTTATTTGTCTAATAAAATATGTTAAGCACAAAAGTATTTTTTTGTCTGTCACCGATAAATGTGAAGTTTTAGTTAGCATGCAGGTCCAAGTCATCTCCATTCGCCAAGACATTCCAAAAACCATTTCCAGCTATTAGTGTTCTTAGTCTCCATAATTGCATATGCCAGGGGATAGATTCCATTGTTGGAATCTACCCCAACAGTTGTAAGAATCTGACCTGGGAATGGTCCTTTTATGAAGGCACCATCCAAACCCAAAAAATCCCTTGTCCTAATATTAAACCCTTTCTTTAAAGCTCCTAAGAACACATACATCCTTTTGAATTGTTTGGTTGAGTTGTTACAGATAGGCTCAGACTCCACTTGAATTTTCACAGTTGTATCCACATTTGTTGCTTGTAACTCTAACACATAATCTCTTAAAACTACATGTTGTTTAGTATAGTATCCAACCATAATTTTTGTAGCATGGGATTTAGCCCTACAAACCTTGTCATCCGAAATACTAACTTCATACTTCCTCTGTAGCTCCTCTTGCATTGCACAAATTGGCATTCCAGGATTTCATTCAATCTGATCCATAATCTGTTTCAAAATGAATGTAGCAGTGCAAGATTTGATTTTCGGGACTGGAGGCAGATGTGATTGCGATTATATGTCTTTACATACCAGTACACATTAACATTTTTCCTAGATGTGTGGAGTCTCCAAGGACACTTGGCATTTTCTTCTATTACTTCTTTACCCTTTTACCTTTTTTATGGTGGTAGGTCCACCAACCCCACTTGCATTTACTAACACAGTTCCCTTACGTATAGTTGTCAATCTATGTTTGTCATTTTTTTGTAAAAGAAATATTCCTTCTAGTCTCCAATGCATGCATATCAACTTTTTTCTTTAGTTATTTTCTTGAGTTATATTTTTTTTCCTACATGGAAGGCCACCTTGTGCACTTCACTATAAGAACACACTCTCTCATTGCCTAACTATTTGATGATTTCCCTTATTTTCTTGTCATTGTCTGAATCTTCACCAACAAAATCCCATTCATAATTATCAATAACCTCTACATCCTCGACTTCCTCTTCAATATCGTTACACTCATGAAACTTGTGATCAGCCCCTAAGAACTCTACTTCTGTGTATATACTTAATATCGTTACACTCATGAAACTTGTGATCACCCCCTAAGGCGGTCCTGCTTTGTGCTGAAGGCCAACATACCCTGGGCGATCCGGATAAACTGAAGGCCCTGCAAAGGGGTTCAGTTAGGCTGAAGGCCCCGTGAGCGGTCCGGATAGGCTGCAAGCCCTGCGAGGCGGTCCAGACATGCCGAAGGCTCGGGAGCAGTCCAGATAGGTTGTAGGCCCCGCGATGCAGTCCAATCAGGCTGAAGTCTCATTATGCATGCTATTCTGTATTTGTTGATATGATATGATTATGGTTATATGAGATTGGTATTTTGGGGGTAGCTCACTAAGCTTTTGGGCTTACAGTTTCGGTTTATTGTTTCAGGTTCAGCGAATGGCCGCGGGAAGGCGCAGACGTGATCGTACACTTCCTCGATTGATGATTATGATTTCTAGGAACTTTGATGTTTAAACTATTTTGAAAACAAATTTTAATGACTGAATGGTTTTAAATGATTTAAAAAGTTTTAAATTAGCTTGAATTTTATGGATGTCACAAGTAGTCACAGAGTCAACTTGATCACCTTCAACAACACCCATTCCTCCTTTGTCCACCCAATCCAAGCAAAGCTTTTTACTACATGATGAGCTACCTTGGGTAGGTTTCCAACATATGTACCTACTCAACTTAGGTGTAAAAGACCTATACCTTGCCAATTCACCCTTACAAACTTTAGATTCCACCAATTGAGGACCAAGAGTAAGGGATACAGGTTGAGGTTGTTCCTCATCTTTTATATCTTCTATTATAACCTTTCTAGGACCATTTGGTGACATGAAATTGGTAACCAACATTGTTTATCCATGCTATGTGTACACTTTTATCAGTTTGTTCTCACTCACATATTTTGATAGGTTATGCACATCATTAGCATTACCTAGAGCTCTTAGTCCAAAATCCAAACCCTCATTGGTCAAACGAAAATGGTAGTAGATGACAAGTGGAACAATATACCCTAAATCTAACATGATGGAGTCCAGTTCGTGAAAGACCCTAACTTTCGTATTTATGAAAGACCCAAACTTTCATACTCGACAATATAGTTACTCCAAAACATGCTACTTGCATATTCATAAAAAAAATATTTTACATTGATAAAAAGATTACAAACTACTGGATACAAACCAACTATTTTAAAGTGTTATATATTACATAACTTCCCAGGATTCTATAGTTTTATACATATGGGAGATATTCATAAGCTTCTATCGATACAATAGTTTCAAACTATTCAAAAATATTCTACTAGTATATAACTATACTGGATGCTTATCTCCTGCAATTTGTTAAACATTAATTGAGAGGGTAAGCGGTGACGCTTGGTGAGTTCAATAATAGATACAATATAACGTTATGCCATATATACTTTAATATGTCAGAAGCAAAGAGGAACAAGGAACAACAAGGGTATATGTGAATCATGTGACAAACATTCCATATCAATCATTGATTTGATTTAAAGATATACAATCAATGAGACATAACAATTTCCATGCTTGATATACATCAATAAAGCTTTGGCCAAAACGGCGCAGAAGATATACAACTTCGGATTAACATTTTAGTAGATTTCAGGCTTAAAGCCCTATCTAACCTTCTGCCAAGACCATAGAATAGAATTCATTCTCTTACGGAGACATGTTCTACATGGCCAGAGGCTACATACAAGTACTAACATGAATCTAAGTGCTTTCACTTATCACATGGTCAAAGGTATTTCTTTGCTATTAAAAATAACAAATAAAAATAACCCGGGAAAATAACCCGTAATAATAACACCGAAAGGCACATAGCACATATAACACATAACATACAATTGTTCCTACATATTAAACTCACCGTGAAATAATCGGGGGCTAAAATATTAATTTGGGCAGTACTTCGGCTCTAAATATGACTTTCGTCGTTGAAAACCGGGCTCTACCAAGGTAGAGCTTCGAAACCGAAAAGATAATTTTTTCCGGGCTTCTCGGGAGTCTCGCGGCGGGTTTCGGGCTTTGGAATCAGTACCGGGGCTTCGGGGGAAGTGGAAGTAGAAGAAATATAAGTTTAGGGGTGAAAAGGGGCAAATTTCAAACATTTACCCGGGAGGTCTCACACCCCTTATATAGGGCCGAGGTTCGGATCCGAAGCAAAGGGAAGAGGGCAGGTGGCTGCGAGGCTCGGACAGATGGCAGCTTCGGCGAGGCTCGGATGCGAGGAGTCATCAGCTTCAGGCGCGTCATCGGCTGGGTCTTCGGCTCAGAACAACAGGCTCGCTGACGGCAGCCTCGGATTGGACCCAATTTCGGTCCAATGGGCAAGCTCCACGTTGGTGCGAGGGTGATCCGGAGGTGTCTCATGCGAAGGTGTCCCATGCTTAGTGGACCTCGGACTTGGTCCAATCAGAAGGCAACACGCAAAGTTGCGGTCCAATCAGCAGCGAACACGTGTCCGACACGTGGAAGCCTCGCATAAGAGGGTGACGTGGCAGTACTATTCATGCGAATTTTCTCGAAAAATGTGTCAAATCTTGTAAAATCCATAACTTTCGCATACGAGCTCCGTTTTTGACGTTCTTTATATGCACGTGAAGCTAAAATTATGCTCTACGGCTTTCGTTTAGACTTCGTCGGCTAATTTTGACTTTAATTTTAATATTATTATTTTTAACAGACCGGGACAGGAAAATCCGTTAAAAATTCATAACTTCTTCATCCGACGTCCGTTTTCGTCAGACTTTTTACCGTTGCGCTACAAATGACGAGACCTTCAATTTTCGTTTAGGTTGTATCGGCTAAAAATCACTCAGTCTAAAAGTCGAGTTTTTAGTTGTCTACTGTTAAACTGAAACATCGAAAAATCATAATTTTCTCATACGAAGTCAGATTTTGGCGTTCTTTATATGAAAGTTGATTATTTTCACGAGTTTAAAACTTTCATTTACATCACTAAGGCTAAAAATTAGTTTATCGAAAACTAAATTTTTACGCGACAAAGTATTTTCCGGATTTATCACGGATCTTCGTTTGGTCATAACTTCTTCGTTATAACTCGGATTTCGACGAGGTTTTCGCCTAAATGTTTCTAATGAGATTTTCTACAACTTTCAATAATAAAATTTTACTTATTCCAAATTTTATATTTTTGCTATATTTCACTATTTGGCTTTTAATTGGAATCTCATAAGACTTCCAACATTTTATGAGTGATTCTAAACATAGTTTTACTTTATTTCTAGTTAAAAACTATCTGTTAGAACTCAACATTCAAATTCACTTAATATTTCATAATATTATTTACTTAAAACACGATTTCAAAACGTGTATGTTACAAATACCTCCTCCTTTTGAGGATTTCGTCCCCCGAAATTACATCGATTAAAATAAATGGGGATATTTTGCTCTTATCTCATTCTTATTTTCCCAAGTATAATTTAGGCCTCGATGGTTTTTCCACCTGACAAGCACCAAATCCACTTTTTTATTACGTAGATGAGTTGTTCTTTCATTCACGATCACTTCCGGCTCTTCTACATATCTTAACTTATTATCCAATTTCACCTCGGATAATGGAACTGTCTTATCATTGATGCTCAAGCATTTGCGCAGATAGCTCACATGAAACACATCATGAATACCTGCCAAATCTTCAGGTAATTCTAAGCGGTATGCTTGCTTTCCAATTCTCTGGATGATTTTGAAAGGACCAACAAATCTAGGACTTAACTTTCCTTTCTTCCCAAATCTCATAAGGCCTTTCCATGGGGATACCTTCAGCATCACGAAATCACCCACTTGGAATTATGTGGGTCGTCTTCTCTTTTCTGTATAGAACGTCTGTCGATCCTGGGTCGCTTTCATTCTTTCTCGTACGATTCGAATTTTGTCGGTGATGTCTTGAATCATTTCAGGGCCTCCAAGGATCTTTTGTCCTATGTCTCGCCAACATAATGGAGTACGACACTTGCGACCATATAATGCTTCATATGGTGACATTTTGATTGAAGCATGGTAATTATTATTATACGAGAATTCGACAAGAGGTAAGTATTTATCCCAGTGACTACCGAACTCCAAAACACATGCACGAAGCATATCTTCTACTGTTTGGATTGTTCTCTCCGTTTGACCATCTGTCTGGGGATGATAAGCTGTGCTGAGAGCAACTCGAGATCCTAATTCACATTGCATACTCGCCCAAAAGTGAGACGTGAAGCGAGTATCACGATCGGAAATGATCTTTAGTGTCACACCATGTCTTGCCACAATTTCATCCAAGTATACTTGTGCGTATTTCTCCATTGGAGCCGTTTCACGCATGGTAAGAAAATAAGCGCTTTTAGTCAGGCGGTCGACAATTACCCAAATGCTATCATGCTGTCTAGCAGTCTTTGGCAATTTGGTAATGAAATCCATGGACAATTCCTCCCATTTCCATATAGGAACACTAAGACTTTCTGGGGTTCCATAAGGCTTTTGGTGCTCTGCTTTGACTTGTAAGCATACTAAGCATTCCTGTACATATCTTCCAATGTCTCTCTTTAATCCAGGCCACCAATAATCAGCTCATACATCATAGTACATTTTACTTGTACCACGATGGATTTACAGTTTAGATTTATGGGTTCATCTAAAATCTTCTGTCTCAATCCACCAATATTTGGAATCCACAGCCGATTCTTGAATACTTTTAATCCTCGCGGATCATCAAGTAGAGCATCATTATAATGTATCATCCTTTCTTTCTTCACATTTTCTGGCTTTAGGGCCTCTTCTTGCCATTTCTCTAATTCATCTAAAATAGTGAATTTTACTGTAGTATAAGTAATGGCATAACACATACTATTGTGATAACTTTTCTGCTAAGTGCATCAGCAACCACGTTAGCTTTTCCAGGATGATATAGGATTTCACAATCATAATCTTTGATCAGCTCCATGGCTCGTTGTTGTCTCATATTCAAAGTTTGCTGACTGAATATGTACTTGAGACTTTTGTGGTCGGTAAATAATTGACACTTTGTACCAAAAAGATAACGCCTCCAAAGTTTTAGGGCAAATACCACTGCAGCGAGTTCGAGATCATGAGTGGGATAATTCTTTTCATAATCTTTCAATTGTCTTGAGGCATAGGCTATCACTTTTCCACGTTTCATCAACACACAACCGAGTCCCAATCTTAAAGCATCGCTATACATGGAGAAATCATCATCACCTTCTGTGAGTGATAAGATTGGAGCATGAGTCAAAAGATCTTTTAGAGTTGAGAAAGCTCTTTCTTGGGTTTCACCCCATTCGAACTTCACTTTTTTCCGTGTAAGACTCGTGAGAGGTATGGCTATACTAGAAAAGTCTTTAATGAATATCCGGTAATACCCTGCGAGACCCAAGAAACTGCGAATTTCGGAAGCATTACGGGGCACTTCCCAATTTTGAATGGCTTCGATTTTGATAGGATCTATGGATACACCATCACTAGAAATAACATGGCCGAGAAATTGAACTTGGCGAAGCCAAAATTCACATTTCAAGAATTTAGCATATAGTTTCTCCTTTCGAAGAAGTTCCAATACTGCACGAATATGAATGGCATGGTCCGCTTCAGACTTGGAATAGATTAGAATATCATCAATGAATACGATGACTGATTTATCGAGCATTAGGCGGCATACCCGATTCATCATATCCATGAATACAACCGGAGCGTTTGTTAAACCAAACGGCATAACAAGGAATTCATAATGCCCATATCGAGTACGAAAAGAAGTCTTCGGTACATCCTACTCGTGAACTTTCAACTGATGATAGCCAGATCTTAAATCAATTTTTGAGAAATAGCTAACACCCTGAAGTTGATCGAACAAATCATCGATGCGAGGTAGTGGGTACTTATTCTTGATAGTCACCTTATTCAACTCACGATAATCAATGCACATCCACATTGATCCATCTTTCTTCTTGACAAACAGTACCGGAGCACCCCAGGGAGAGGTACTTGGTCGAATGAAACCCTTGTCAAGTAGTTCTTGCAGTTGGATCATCATTTCTTTCATCTCAGCTGGCGCAAGACGATAAGGAGTCTTTGCAATTGGAGCAGCACCAGGCACAAGGTCAATTCGGAATTCTACTTGCCTATCCGGAGGAAGGCCAGGCAAGTCATCAGGGAAAATATCAGGATATTCGTTAACAACGAGAACATCATTTACAGTTTTCTTCTCCTCTTTTGAGACATCAACTGTGTAGGCCAGATAGATAGAACATCCTTTCGATATGAATTTACGAGCTTTAAGGAAAGAGATTATTTTTAAGAGTCTTTGTTCACCGTAGACATAGATAGGATTCTCCCCTTCAATAGGAATACGTACTATCTTTTCATAGCACAAGAGTTCTGCGTGGTTCTTTGATAACCAATCCATGCCGAGAATAATATCAAAGTTGGGCAAGGAGATAGGGATCAGGTTAGCGAGAAAAGTATAGCCTTCAATTTCTATAACACAATCCCTATAGACTTTATCAGCAAGTAATGATATACTTCCCGCAGTATCTACGTGAAATGGTTGCGCGAGTACAAAGCAAGCAATTTGAAAGGCATGCGCAAATTCGTAAGACACAAAATAATCTGAGGCACCAGAATCAAATAAGATGTGAGCAGGTCTAGAATTGACAAGAAATGTACCCGTCACAACATTCGGGTCCTTGCGTGCCTCCTCTGAGGTAATATGGAATGCACGACCCCTAGCTTTTGGCACCTCCTCCTTTTTAGTTGGAGTACCCTTTGATTGTTGAACAAGGACTTGGCTTCTTGCCAGTTGTTGAACAGAAGCTTGAATTCCCTTCATCTGACTAGTAAGAGTAGGGCGAAAACGCTTCTTGTGGCCAGTAATACCACATGCATAGCAAGTAACATCCTTTCTTGGGAAAGCTGGCTTTATATGACCCTTTTCTCCGCATCCATAACAGACAATGGATTCCTTGTCTATTTTGCATTGGCCCGGATGATTCCTTCCACAAATACGACATGAAGGCGATTGCATAGAAAAAGATTGTGATCTACCGCATCCACGATAGACACTTTGAGTTTGAACTTGATTACCAGGTTCAGTCCGAACGGATTAAGCTGGTAGAAAAGAAGGAACAGGAACAGTTCTTTCAGTACGTGGATGCTTCAGAGCAGTAACAGTGGCACCACGTATTTCTAAGTCATGCTCACGTCTTCGAGCATATTCAACGGCTTTATCGAATGACAAAACTTCTCGATTGGCAACGAAATCGTGGATCTCATGTCGTAGTCCCTCCATGAATAACTGAATTTTCTCGTCTTCAGTTGGAATATACTTTGTACCAAACCTTGCTCTTTGATTAAACTAAGTTTCATACTCATTCACAGTCATTCCTCCTTGTTTAAGCTCGAGGAATTCCTTCTCCAATCTCCTCCTCATGTCTAGAGGACAATACTTCTCTAGAAAACGAGTTTTAAACATTTCCCAGGCTAAATTCTCCTGGTCAAACCCGTTGAGAGCTTCATATGTTGCTTCCCACCAGACCAAGGCTTCTCCGATGAGCATTGCGGAAGCATAGTTAGCCTTGTCTTCATTATCCACATGAGAAATACGAAACACTTTCTCTGTGTTCTGGATCCAAGTAAGAACAATAATGGGATTGAGAACACCGGAAAACTCTGTAGCACCACTACTCTTGAAATCTTTGAACGAGGGACGCTTCACCTCTCCTTTTGAAGATTCTCCAGTGGCTTTCTCTTTTCCCTTATCACCATTCTTTTTGTGTTCTTCGAGAGTATGTCGAATAACACCGGTAAGTTTACCCAAGAGTCGCTCCTCACGAGGAGATACTGGAGTATTCACTTCCTCGGGTTGAGGACCTCCACCAACCTCAGGGGTATGGCTACTAACCTGTTCAGCCATTGCTCTACAATACGAAGTAACATTGTATTTTATAATATTAGGGTTTATTATTACCTAATACTTTTACTTATATATTTCCTATGGTTTGTATCCCTATACTTATAATGATTTAGTTCATATATTAAACTTCCAATAGTTTAAGTCTAAATACCAATCCGTGGAATTTAGTTCACTTAAACTACTGCTCTGATACCATGATCGAAAGACCCTAACTTTCGTATTTATGAAAGACCCAAACTTTCATACTCGACAATATAGTTACTCCAAAACATGCTACTTGCATATTCATAAAAAAAAATTTACATTGATAAAAAGATTACAAACTACTGGATACAAACCAACTATTTTAAAGTGTTATATATTACATAACTTCCCAGGATTCTATAGTTTTATACATATGGGAGTGCAAAATACAATAGTTTCAAACTATTCATAAGCTTCTATCGATACAATAGTTTCAAACTATTCAAAAATATTCTACCAGTATAGTTATATACTGGATGCTTATCTCCTGCAATTTGTTAAACATTAATTGAGAGGGTAAGCTGTGACGCTTGGTGAGTTCAATAATAGATACAATATAACGTTATGCCATATATAGTTTAATATGTCAGAAGCAAAGAGGAACAAGGAACAACAAGGGTATATGTGAATCATGTGACAAACATTCCATATCAATCATTGATTTGATTTAAAGATATACAATCAATGAGACATAACAATTTCCATGCTTGATATACATCAATAAAGCTTTGGCCAAAACGGCGCAGAAGATATACAACTTCGGATTAACATTTTAGTAGATTTCAGGCTTAAAGCCCTATCTAACCTTTTGCCAATACCATAGAATAGAATTCATTCTCTTACGGAGACATGTTCTACATGGCCAGAGGCTACATATAAGTACTAACATGAATCTAAGTCCTTTCACTTATCACATGGTCAAAGGTATTTCTTTGCTATTAAAAATAACAAATAAAAATAACCCGGGAAAATAACCCGTAATAATAACACCGAAAGGCACGTAGCACATATAACACATAACATACAATTGTTCCTATATATTAAACTCACCGTGAAATAATTAATTTGGGCAGTACTTCGGCTCTAAATATGACTTTCATCGTTGAAAACCGGGAGTTTTCTTGAAAACCGGGCTCTACGAAGGTAGAGCTTCAAAACTGTAACACCGAAAATTTCAAACAATTTTTCATTTAAAAATAATCGTTTAATTCTTAGAAACACTTGCTTAAAATCTCATTCATAATCGAATTACAAAACATGACTCCATTTTCACTTGTATAGAAAACCAGGATCCTCAAAACATGACTCTTTCTCTGGTGTGTACAATCAAGCCGGTGCCGTCCCGTGATCCTGAAAGAAAACTGAAACACATACATAA